>NC_052624.1:123988894-124141394 GCF_016161935.1 Mauremys reevesii | reverse complement strand
TACGTTGCTGATCAATTAGGGAACATGCTCACTTAAAGTTGTGTAATGCTCCCTTCTAATGTTATTTGGCAGCCACCTGCTTTGTCTACTGCTTGCAGGAAGAGCAGCCCGTTGCAGCTAGCTGGTGGGGGCTTGGAACCAAGGTGGATGGGCAGCCCTCTAAGCTCCCCGCTCTTCTAAGTTCCCTGTGCAGCAGCTGCCTGCAGTTCAGCTGTGTCCCTCCCCCCACTGCCATGTGCTGCTCCTGCCCTCTGCCTTGGAGCTGCCTCCAGAGACTCCTGCTTGCTCTGCCACAGGGAGGGAAGGAAGAGGGGGGCTAATGTCAGGGTGTCCCCCTCCCCCCTGTTCCTGCACCCCGCTTATCCCATCTTCCATAGAGCAGGACTCAGGACAGAGGGAGCTTGCAGCAGCTGCAGTCTCAACAAGCTGATCTAATTAACAAGGCAGTGTACTTAAGGGAAATACACATATCTCTCTCCATTCCTGCTGCCTTGCAGACTGAGAGTGTTAACCCTTGAGGGCTCAGCCAATTGCTAGTTCATTTAGCAGTAAGGGAAATATCCCACCCTCTGACTCTTCTACCTCAACCAAGCTTCACAATCATCATAACTGTGTACCAGTATTAAATTGTTTGTTTAAAACTTATACTGTGTGTGTGTAGATATATAGATATGGATATAAAAAATAAAGTCTTTTGTCTGGTGAAAAAAATTTTCCTGGAACCTAACCCCCTCATTTACATTAATTCTTATGGGGAAATTGGATTCGCTTAACGTTGTTTCGCTGAAAGTCGCATTTTTCAGGAACATAACTACAACGTTAAGTGAGGAGTTACTGTATATCAGCTAGAGAGTTTTCTGCAAAAAGCTGTTTATCTGTAGCACTGGTCCCTCTCTGTAGTGGACCAGTTTGTTATTGAAAAGCCATCTTTAAATTAAAAATTTTGTTTTCTAAATTGCAGACGCTTTGCTGAAGCTCTCCATATCCGTGATAATTCTGACCCTTTTAATATCCGTTCTTCAGGATCAAAGTACAGTGATAATTTAAAAGAAGATGCAAGGTATATGTTGGAATACATGGTTACAACATTGTTACTTTTGCACCCCATAGCTGTCACTGTGTCTTAAGGTTTTATTAAATAGTCTGACATGACTATGTATATTTATTAAGTTAACCCTTGTGATTTGTTATGAGATGGCCCTTGTCATACCACAGTTAACATGGGAGCTTTGCTCAAACTTAAGAGACAATGCTTGAAAGTGCTTTAAAATCCATGATTCAGATATACAAACAGGCACCTAGTAGAATTGACAAAAGCACATGAATAAGTTAGCTTGCCTCCATTTGAGGTCACTGCTATGGGGTGGGGAGCTGACAGTGGACATGCTCCATACATGCCACAAGTGCCCTTGCTGTGACTGGGGCAGGGAACTTAGACTGGGCATCCCTCACTACCTGCCACAGCCACAGTGCTGAGAGTGGGGGAGGAGTGAGGTCAATCATTGAAATCATAGAAGCAGAGAAGATTAGGGTTGGAAGGGACCTCAGGAGGTCATCTAGTCCAACCCCCTGCTCAAAGCAGGACCAACCTCAACTAAATCAAGATAAATGGGGCAGTTCTCACCTCTCAGAGCTATTGTTTCAAGCTGAATTAATCCAGATGGAATGTTCTGATTCATCTGAGATGAATGTGCTGCTTCCCTCCAAAAAGAGCCCCAGATTCTAGATCCAGATTTGAGTAGGAACTGTGGAGCTCCAGATCTCCTTCCCCTTCTTGCCTCTAGTTCACTCCTCATAGCCTCTCTGCTCTTCCATTCCTAGTAGGAGCATGAAGGGGCCAGGAAGAGGGCAAAGCTAATAGCTGAGTGGAGCAGAGGTGTTCCCAGGGAGCCCCATTCTGTGCCACCCTTTCTTTCCCTGCAGCTGCCCCTTGATTGTGTCCCTCACTATCACTATTTTTTTTTTAAATGGGAAAATCACTTGCAAAAAACTTTGTGAATGCAGTGCCTTGTACCCCTCCAGCATGTAAAGGGTTGCTAAACTTCTGAAAACCAGGAATTAGAGTTAAGGTAATGTCTCCCACACTACACTCACACACAACTTTAACGTTGCCCTATTTCAATGACTATGTGGATTCAAGTGATATTATACAAAAAACATTTTTAAATGATTTTTTTAAATTTTAATTTACTTTTTAAAAAATCAAACATTTACATTAGTAGTTCTTTTTACCCATTTTATAGTCTTAAATTGTTTTATACTTGTTTCTTTAGTTTTCAAATTGTTCATAGAATTTCAGATTTTACATAAGAATTTTTTCTGCTAAAACTTTCATAGTTAAAATGTTTATCTGTGCTAAAAAAGACACGTCCATGGCCTCATTAACACCCTTATTGTGAGAACAATATAAAAGAGGCACAAAACTGATAAGCAATAGCACCTGCCATATTTCCAATCAATATCCCTTCCAATATATTGAACTTTCACAAGTCAAGAATGCTTCAACTAGGCTACAGCCATTCATCAGGGTTTGCATCTTCAAATCATTTGGACTTGCGTTCATAAATCACAGAAATGCTTTTGAAAATCTCTCTTAGATACCTCAAATATGGGATTAGGAGCCTAAATGTAGGCCCCTCTTTTTGAAAATTTTGGACTGTTTGTATAGAAAACTTACACATTAACAAAGTGTGAAAATCTGTTTAGCTTTTCATTGTTAACACTGATGAATTAATGAAGTTTTTCAGCAGTTAATTAACCTAAGCATGCAGGAAAAAAATGGAAGTTTACAAAACCAGCTTTGTTTCTTAATCTCCATTTGAAATAATAAATTGCAACTAAAATGTCCTCATCTTACTTACAAAACTGTTTTTCAAGACAATTCCCTCTACCAAACAGACAGAAGATAGGAGAAGGGAAAAGAGACTAAATTGTCTTTTTGGTTCAGAGGCAGGTGAATATGATTGTTGAGAGTTCCCAGATGGAGTTATGGACCTCTCTTTGTATAGGCAAGATCTCTTGATCTATCTGAGGTCAGTTTGGAAAAGCTGGATTGGGTGTCCAGGACCATTGTTGGACAAGGTACACCCTCACATGGCAGGTGCCAGTGTCTGATCAGACAAAATCTAGGAGTGGCTATGGTATATTGGTAAAATCTCAAAAACAGCATTCCCTGTAACTTTGAGCAGTTTTGACACAATCTGAAATATAGCAACAGTTCAGTTCTTAAACAAAATTCAGACAAGTTTCTAACATTCATCAAGTTCCCCCTAACATAATACTGTTTAAATGATTTTCAGTCTTGTCCCATAGTTCCAAGACAATAGCCAATAACACGTAGACCTTTAAATATGTTGGTCTTGGAGGTAGGCCAATTGTTGTGACTTTTTCCACTTTTTTTTAATAAAAGATAAAATATCTCTTTCAGAAGCAAAGATGCACATTCTTGTTGAGATCCTGATTTATTGAATTTAACCTTCTCTGATTTAAATGGTGATTTTTTTGGTCGACATTAAATATAAATGATGTACATGTGAATAAAATGTATAATCTTGCTCCTCTGGGTGCAATTCTCTTCAGCAGCCTAACTATTAAGTTATTAGGATAGATAGGTTAGTGCTGTCCTTGTTTCCTTGCCTATTTTGTCTTTAATTTTGTGAATTACCTCGCATGCCCACAATGTGCCCTTTCTGAAAATTAGTTCTTGAAGTAATATAATGTGTGTGGGTTTTTTAGTTCCAAGAGTGCTTTTTTTCCTTATTACATTAGTTCAATCCTTTAACATTCAAAGATATAAAAAACTGGTAGTAATTTGACATATCCAAAATGTAAATGTGGGGGGGAGGGGTTACATACACATCATATACACCTTAGGTCTTATCTTGAATAGATTATCACTAAAATCATCAGACCAGCTAACCTTTTTCCCTGACCTGTTGAGATCAATGGAAGTCTTTCCATTCACTTGAGTGAGCTTTGGATCAAGCGTTTAATGCCCAAGGATCCTCTATGAAGAGGTTATCTGATTGTATAAACCCTTTATGGCAAATGTCCTATTATTGAGTGTATTGTTTTCATAACTGTATATGTGCATATGATACAAACATCTGCTTGTAAATTTTCATTAAAAAAAAAATCAATCCCCCACTGCCTCCCTAATTCCCTCCTGTCTCCTATAATCTCCTTCTGTATTCATTCCATTTGTATTCCCAGTTTTAAACCCCCAAACCAAATACAAAATAACCGATTTGCTTTATTGAATCTCCCCTTGAATACTAGGTATACCTTTTGCAGATCAAAAAGTACTTACTCTGCCAATTGGACCCCTCATATCAATTCCTTTTCATGAGATTAGCATGGGACTTGCATTGTTTTCTATTATGCTTTTAAGGAACTATAGCTTGTCATATCAAGAATCCAAGTTTAGCCTATCAGTGGTATTTTAGTGTCCCAAACCCCTTTTTATGTTATGAATATTCCCATTCTCTAGCCTTTTATGTACATAATTTTGGGTGGAGAGAACATTTTTGTAGTTTTGTGTCTGACTATTACTTGCTATTTGATGTTACACTGTTTGAGATTTGTAAGCACCATTGCTGGTCTTCCTACTTAAAATAATAATTCCACAGACACCCTGGAGTTTCCTTGGAAAAAAGAAAATGACTTATTGTAATTTTTGTTCTTAGAAGATATATTGGTTACAATAGCTCAAGCCTGCAATATGCCCTTGACTCCCACTGAGAGGGCACTTGAGACTTCACAGGATACAGTTCTAGGATTCCCATCCACTCATTCACCTTTCCCTCAGATTTGGGGATGTAATTTGTCTGTCTTGTTTTGCATAACAAAGGGATGACTGAGGCAGATAACCCCTGTTATGCCTCATTAGTATGCAAGTACACATCAGCTGCTATTAAAGTAGTTTAATAGCTTGAATTTTGAGCTCTGAAACATTCCACACTCAATCACATAAGTAAGGCATGACCCAAGGAGTGGAGGTCTAATATAACTTTAAAATTCATATATTGTATTTCACTTAAGTAACATTATTTGAACCATACCATTTTAGATTTTTTTTCAAGAAGGGAAAGAATATAATTTAATATTTTGGTAAATGTGATGGATAGTCAATGTGTGTGTATACAGATTTTAAAATAATATTCAAACAATTAAGATTTCAAAGTAAAAAACTGAAAAAATAAGTGCCAAATTAGGGATGGTTGTGAGAACTTAATTTTGACCACTTGTGCATATCACTGCTGTACTGCCCAAAGGTTGTCCTTTTTTAGCAGAAGCAGATCCATCCTTTCTCTTTGGCTGAAAACTGAGTGGCTTCAGTCCCTGCTCTGTTTCACAGAGTTCAGCTTGATGGACAAAGATGGGATGCAGCCTCATTGTAGGCAAGGTTTACCTGAGCCTCTACTTTCCTGAGCACAAAGGGTCCCAGGTGGCATTAGACCAGGAAAAAAAAACTTCATTGCTTGGTACCCCACCCATGCTCATAGAGTGCACGATAAATCCAAAAAGAACAAGCCATAAGTTTGCATTGATTCCTCTACACTCAGAGATTTTTGTATTTTATGCTAGAAAACTGGGTCCCTCATAATAGATATCTCTGGAGCAGGATTCACTTTAGCTCCCCTTCCTGTCAGAGGGAAGGAGAGACACAGACAGCCTAAAACAAGGAGACATCCTTCAGCGGGCCTCTCCCTGGTTTCTCAGGCAGTGTGGAGTGTGTCTAAAGAGAGCCAGAATACATCCAGTATTATATCACCTGGACCCAGAACAGTGCAAGGGAACCACACCACACTCTCCTTCTCTCTCTCTCCCTTCCTCCCTCCCTCCCTCTCTCTATGGGGGAATAGGACTCAGGTGGTGCCCCTCTGAAGAGAAGAGCCAGCCATACATTTCAGCCTGTAAGAGCAGAAGCAACCAAATCAGATACCTCCGAACACAGAGAACTTCCTACGGTTCTGGCTGAACATTCTCTGCCCTGTGCTGATTGGCTGCTCACTCTAATATAAATAAATAATAATAATAACCCTCTCCCTCCTAATTTATTCAATGGTATTGCATTTATCAATGTACATATATGGCAGGTAAATGCTGCATTTATCTCTTATCTTGTATACTAGGTGAATTATAAATCTTTATTATTTCAGGAAAGATTTAAAGTTTGTCAGTGATATTGAGAAGGAAATGAGAACACTCGTGGAAGCTGTAAATAAGGTTGGTGGCCAAAGAATTTGCTTTATACAGCGTGTTCATTTAAAAGAAATAGTGCGTTTATTGGAGTCGATGTTAATGACGCTATTGCTTCAACTTCCAACCATTGAATTTTAGACAAATTCAAGCTAGATATAAAGTGCAAATTTTTAACAGTGAGGGTAATTAACCTATGGAATAAATTACCAAGATATGTGGTGGATTCTTAATCACTTGAAGTCTTTTAAATAAAGATTGGATATGTTTTTTAAAGATGCTGTAGTGCAACTAGAAGTTATGAGCTTGATGCAGGGATCACTGGGTGAGATTCTTTGGCTTGTGTTATGCAGGAGGCCAGACTACATCAGTGGTCCCCAACCTTTTCGTCTGGCAGGCGCCAGACAAAGGACCATGGCAGCGGTGGAGCATCTGCCGAAATGCCCCCAAAATTCAGCAGCATTTCGGCGGCGACACCTCTGGATGACATCGCTTGTTTGTGGCAAGTGGTGTCATCCAGACGTATCATCGCCGAAATGCCACCGAATGCTTGATCACCAGCCAGGACGCGGGCGCATTTAGATGCCCCCACAGGTGCCATGGCACCCGCGAGCACCGAGTTGAGGACCCCTGGACTACATTATCATAATGGTTGCTTCCGGATTTAAAAATCCATGATTTTTAATATAATTTTTGAGAGAGAGAGAGAAATAATCAGGTAACGATAATTGTATATCTTCATTTCAATAAATGAGTATTAGACTCTTTGACTTTGTTTTTCATGGTTACAACTGAATTTTGCTCTTTCAGCAATTTTTATCAAAATTCAAATATATTTCGTGTTGCTTATTTGCAATATTGAACTGTATGTTATTTCCTAATGCTAAATTTAATTAAAGTAATCTAATAGTTTCTTTGTTTCAGTATGTAAAGCCTTTTTTCTAAATTCTGAAACATTTTGGTGATATTTTTTCTCATCTTTACTTGACATTTGGAAAATAATATTATTTAACAGAATGTTTATTGTTTGTATGCCAAAAGAAGATGAATAGTGTAGCGGAGACAAACAAGTATCTTTAGTTCAGTCTCTCTGAAAATGCCCTATCTGCTGTTACTGAAATTCTCTGAGCGATTGCGCCCGAGGAACAAATATTTAATAATGGGCTCTTCAGTCTATCAGAGAAAGATATAACATGATAAAATGGTTGGAGCTAGAGAAATTCAGACTAAAAATATGGCCTGATCTACACTGAGCAGGAGGGGGAGGGGGTTCAATCTAAGTTATGCAACTTCATAACTTAGATCTACTTACCATGGTGTCTTCACTGTGATAAGTCGACTGCTGACGCTCCCCCATCGACTCCGCCTGCACCTCTCGCTCCGGTGGAGCACCGGAGTCGACGGGAGAGCGCTCAGTGGTCAATTCATCGCATCTTCGCTAGACGCAATAAATGGACCCCTGCTGGATCGATCGCTACAGAGGTAAGTGTAGATATGCCCTAAGGCTTGAATTCTTAACAGTGAGAGTGAGTAACCATTGGAACAATTTACCAAGCTTTGTGATGGACTTCCCATCACTGATAATTTTTAAATCAAGACTGGATGTATTTCTAAAAGCTGGGAATTATTTTCTAAAAGCTAGAGATCATTTTGGGGAGGTTCTATGGCCTGTGTTATAAAGAAGATCAGACTAGATGATTACAATGGTCCGTTCTGGCCTTGGAATCATAGAAGATTAAGGTTGGAAGAGACCTCAAGAGGTCATCTAGTCCGACCTCCTGCTCAAAGCAGGACCAACCCCAACTAAATCGTCCCAGCCAGAGCTTTGTCATACTGGGTCTTAAAAACCTCTTAAGGATGGAGATTCCACAACCTCCCTAGGTAACCCATTCCAGTGCTTCACCACCCTCCTAGTGAAATATTTTTTCTTAATATCCAACCTAGTCCTCCCCCTTTCCAACTTGAGACCATTCCGCCTTGTTCTGTCATCATGGCAAACAGCCTAGCTCCATCCTCCTCCAAGTAGTTGAAGTATTTGCTATCAAATCCCCCTCACTCTTCTCTTCTGCAGACTAAATAAGCCCAGTTCCCTCAGCCTCTCCTCATAAGTCATGTGCTCCAGTCCCCTAATCATTTTCGTTGTCCTCCACTGGACTCTCTCCAATTTGTCCACATCCTTTCTGTAGTGGGGAGCCCAAAACTGGACGCAGTACTCCAGATATGGCCTCACCAGTGTCGAACAGAGGGGAATAATAACTTCTCTCAATCTGCTGGCAATGCTTCTACTAATGCAGCCCAATATGCCGTTAGCCTTGTTGGCAACAAGGAAGCAGTGTTGACTCTCATCCGGTTTTCAGTTTCTCCTGATGGAAAGTCATATGGTTGCAAGCCCAGGGTCCATCTCCTACATGTTACTTTTTCCTTAGGAGAAGAACCTGCTTTATGCCTTCCCCTCAGTACTGCTGATCCCCAAGATCATCACCAAGCTGAAGTAAGACAGAGGCAAAGTGATACTCATTGCACTAGACTAGGCCAGAGAGCCATGGTATTTGGACCTTCACATATGCGATCAGCAAAGGAGCCTCTCCTCCTGCTGCCGCTCAGGAATCTGATATCACAAGATCCTGGCAGGGTGTTGCTCCTGAACCTCAGGCTTTACACCTCAGGTCCTGGTCTCTCAATGCTTGACCCAGAGAAGCCACGCTGTCGGAAGCAGTCCAGGATGTACCACTTAATAGTCGGAAAACCTCCACAAGGGTTACTTACCTGAGTAAGTGGAAGCAGTTCTCTATCTGGGAACTAGCTATGGTGTGCCCTGTACATAGGCCACAATTCAAAATACCTTGGACTATTTCTTACATCTAGTCTGGTTTGGTGGTCAGCTCTGTTAAGGTGCACCTGGCCACAATCTCAGCATTCCTATCCTTGTATTTCTGTTTTCTCTAATTCAATCATGGGCAGATTCTTAAAAGGCCTAGTTCCCACCTATGAGGGACCCAGTCCCACAATGGGATTTGAACTTAGTGTTATCAGCTCTTATCAATCCTCTGTCAAACTGTTAGCTTCCTGCTTGTGATTACAGTCTTCAGCAAAGATGGCCTGTTTAGTAGCCATCAGGTCTGTGAGGAGAGTAGGACTGCTGCATGCTCTAGTTATGCACACTGTTTTCTTCAAGGACAAGCCACACACTGATAAGGACAAACAAAAGGTATACACTCTGGATGTTTGAGCCCTGGCCTTTTATGCAGATAGAACAAAACACTTACAGGTCTCCTCCCAACTGTTTTGTTTCCTATGCAGAACGAATGAAGGACAATCCTGTAATGGCACAACTGTATAAGTGGATCACCAGCTGCGTCATCATGTGTTACAACGCTGAGGACGTTAACCCTCAGAAACAGTTGTCTGTGTGTTCAACCAGAGCTCACTCAGCATCACAGCATTTGTTAGTAATGTCCAGATTGTGGACATTTGCAGGGTAGCAACATGGTCCACAGTCCACACTTTTGTTAGATGTTATGCAATTACATCAAAGGAAGATGCTAGTGTAGGGAAAGCAGCTCTTCAGTCTGTCTTCTGATGAGACTCCTAGTCCCCCATACATTAGAATCCTCTTCGCAGTCACCAAGTATAATGTATATATGCAGTCACTTGAAGAAAAAGTGGTTACTCACCTTTTTGTAATCCATCTCCTTTGAGATGTGTTGCATTTGTTCATTACACAATCTTCCCCCACACACACACCTTCTTACCCAAGGCATCAGAGTCTTTCATATAATGATCCAGTGCGAAGGAACAGAAGAGTGGGAGGGGCAGCTTTATATCCTTTATATCCTCAGCTTGGAGCAGGAGGAACATGGGGTGCTGGCATGGCCATCCCTATGAGCACCACTAGGGAAAACTCTCCAGCATCAGTGCACGGGACACATGCACACCTAGTGTAATGGGCATATGCAACACACCTCCAATGAACAGTTATGAAAACTATGAGTAACTGTTCTTTATTGGGGTAGTGCCAGCCTTTGGTGGGCTCTATAAGAATATGAATCTCATTTTCCAGATTAGTAAGTGTAGTTTTTAACTTTAAAAAGAATACTTTCATTTTTAGTGGAAAAAGTTGTAGATATTTCCACCAAAGTTGAATGTGTCGTATATGACCACTAAATCAGAGCGAACAGGTATTAGTAAGGATTCTAATGTGACTGTTGGCCCTTCTGATAGCAAAACGGTTGCAAAGTAGCTGTGGCATTTCTCCACATAAGTTATTCTTAAAGGGCATTGAAGCCTTTCTGGTTAAACCTCATTCAGGCTCTTCCTCCAAGAAGTCCTGAGGAGAAATACAAGATTTGTTTATGTACTGGTAACATGAAACTTCCTTCACCCCTCCTGTTACACCCTCTGTCCCTCCCCTCTGCCCTTGGGCCCTCTGAAACCTCTACATGGCCTTCTGGTCTTGTTTTCCACCCCAATAATACCTAGTCTCTGTGGGGTTTTCCATGTGCAACTGGGGGAGTTTCTACAGTCCTGGGCTCTGTTTGGCATTCAACCTTCCTCACCCCCATTTGGGGGCCAGTGCCTTGTTGGAGGATGAGCCCAATGTTGAGATTTACAGTTGGAGGAGGATTTAGGGCCCCTTTATCAAAATAATCAGCCCAGGGTACTGACATGCTTAAGCATTCTCACAGCAAAGAGAACCTACCCAGAGGAGAGGTGCAAAGTTACAAAGCCTCAGCTGTTAGAAATGATTGAGGATCCCTCTTCCTTTTAAAACCAAAGGATCTTTGCCTGTCCACTCTACTATGCTAAACATTGTGTCAAAGGAATGTGATCCGATGAAAGAGCATTTGTCAGCTCCTGCCTGATGGCGTGGGAATGCCTTGTGACACCCTACAGATACCAGTTGCATTTTCCCCATCCCCATGGTGGATGCTTAAATTACTTCATTCTGTCCTCTCCCTCCAGTCTGTCCAGAGATTTTGTGGCCCTGGCCTTGGACTGCATAGGTAGGAGAGAATGTGTTTTTCCCTCCCCTTCCCACCATTGCCTTCCATGCTGCCTTCCATGCAGTTCTCATTTCCAGGACACTTCAGGTAGACCTGAAGCGGTTTTCAGCTTTTATCCAATTTCCTTAAGATCTAATTATGAAGGTCTAGCATCTTGTTTGATTGCCACCTAGAGCACTTCCTACTTGTATGTTACTGTTTTTGATGGCACCCATACAGTCTTTGTACAGTGGGTTGTAGACATATAAGACTGAGAAGCTGTGGAGGGTTCAAAGTCTAAACTGATTTGGCCCTTAGGGGTTTAAAACTATTTGAGGATTTAAGTAGCGCACGTAAGGCCTGATCTACACTACAAAGGTAGATCATCTTAACTACCTTGCTCAGGACTGTGAAAAATTTCTCACACACACCCCACCCCTCAACTGTGATGCAGTTAAGCCAACCTAAGCCCCAGTGTAGACACTGCTAGGTTGTTGAAAGAATTCTCCCATGAATCTAGCTACTGCCTCTTGGGAAGGTGGAGTTACTGAAGAGTCTCTTCTGTAGTGTCTTCACTACAACGCTACAGTGGCACAGATGCACTGTGCCGTTTTGTGCCTGCCAGAGAAGGGGATTTCCCTAGGATATTTCATTACATTTCTTCCAGGACTTTGCCCCTCAAAGTTTCTCAGTACTGCCAGGGCCAAAACATATCTTTCAGAAAGACACTCAGACCTGATCTGAAGATCTCTTCCCTTAATAATTTGTTCCAATAGTTAATCACTTTCTTTTTTGTTTTGTTTTTGTTTTTTAAATAAACAAACATGCCTGATTTCTCATTTGAATTTGTCTGGCTTTATGTTCTAGCCATTGGCTCTTGTTATTCCTTTCTCTGCCAGCTTTAAGAACTCTTTATTACCTGGTATTTTCTCCCCATGAAGATGTTTCCAGTCACCTCCTATCCACCTTTTTGATAAGCGAAACAGTAAGAACTCTAAGTCTCTTGTAAGGGATTTTTTTAAGACCTCGAATAATTGCTGTGGCTCTTTTCTGCACCCTCTCCAATTTTTAAACTGGACACCAGAAATGAATGTAGTATTCCAGTATCAGTCTCACCAATGCCATATACACCTCCTTCCTTTTCCTTACTAATCCCATTATTACACATCCAAGGATCACATTAGTCGTTTCAGCCACAGCATTGCACTAGCAGCTCCTTTTCCGTTGTTTGTCCACTATGACTTCTAAATCCTTTTGTCACTGTATTTCCCATTCTTTATGACCTGCATTTTGTTCCTAAATATATGATCTTGCATTTGACTGTATTAAAATGCATTTTGTTTGAATGGCCCCACCTTGCCAAAATATCCAAATTACTCCAAATGACTTCCCTTACTACTCCACTTACTCCAGATGACTTCCCGTACTCCAAATGACTTCCCTTACCAATCCACCACTCTTTGTGTCATCTGCAAATTTTAGCAAAAGTGATAACGTTCCTTACTGTAGCCAATATAATGCTGGCCAAAGAAGGGTATTTTTGTAGTTTTTCCTTCTTAGCTGGCATGGGGATTTTATTCCTGATACTTCATGGAAGAATTCTATATTTGTGCCTTCTCAGTCTGAGAGTCTGGAAAGAGGTTTCATGTGGAAACCCTCAGGTCCATCCTTCAGGCCATGCACAAGGTGGCTTCATTTGCTCAGAAGGATATATACCTTTATATTCCTATTTGTCCAGATCCTGGTGTTATCTGTGCTACCCATTAATACATTTTATTTATAGTTTTTGCTTCATCTCACCTGGACAAAGGATCAGTAAGAAGGACCTTTCCCCTTCCCACCCCCCTTCGGCTGTTAAGGAACTGTAGCACCAATGTGCTTGAGCTATAGGTAAGGTTGAGATTTTTGTCATGGTTATTTTTACTAAAAATAGAATAAATTTTTTACTAAAAATAACCAACAGTTTGCAGGCAATAAACAAAAATTCACAGAAGCTTGTGACTTTTACTGAAAAAAATTCAAGGGTGGGGAGGCTGACAGGGGCTGACTGAAACTTGAGGGGGTGATGAGAGCCCAAACTGTGCTGCGGGGCAGGGGCTTGGAGCTCCCACGGTTCCCCCACCACCCGCAGTGGCTTACAGCTCCAAGGTTCTGCATCACCCATGGAGGCTCACAGCTCGGTGGTCCCTGCCTCCTGCAATGGCTTTCAGCTCTGGGGCCAGCGGCTAAGATCTGTGGGGGGTCACCTGCTGTCTGCGTATGCTGAGAGCCAGGGGCGGCTCTAGAAATCAGGCTGCCCCAAGCAGCGCGGAGCGCTGCGCCGCCCTTCCCCGGTCCCGCGGCGGGTCCCCTCTTCCCGCGGCTCCGGTTGAGCTCCTGCCGGCATGCCTGCGGCAGGTCCACCGGAGCCCGGGACGAGCGGACCTGCCGCAGTCCTGCCTGCGGGAGCTCAACCGGAGCCGCGGGAAGACAGGACCCGCCGCAGTCATGCCTGCGGCAGGTCCGCTCGTCCCGGGCTCCGGTGGACCTGCCGCAGGCATGCCGGCGGGAGCTCCACCGGAGCCAAATGCCGCCCCCCCCGGGAAACGGCCGCCCCAAGCGCCTGCTTGGCGCGCTGGTGTCTAGAGCCGCCCCTGCTGAGAGCTGTCCCCACCAGCTGACAATTCTGGCTCTGCCGCTCTGGAGCTGAAGCAGAAAATGTCACAGAGGTGTCTGTAAATCACGGAAACTGTAATTTCTGTGACATAATCTTATCCTTAGCTATAGGTAATCTATCTGACTCTGCTTGTCTGGGAGCCTCTGTCAGCCCACCACCATGTCCTAATCCATTGCAGCAATTGTTGAGCAATGGTGTGTGTAAACAGACAAGGAGGCATTGGCATCTCCTTACAAAAGCCCTTTGCATATGGACAGAAACTCACCTCACTTTTCTGAGCCTTATATCTCAAGCCATTCACTTTCTCAAAAGGAAACAACTTCTTCAAGCGATTGCTCCTGTGTATTCCACAGTAGGTGTGCCTGCTCACCACATGCACCGGTGCTGGAAGTTTTTCCCTTAGCAGTACCCATACTGGGGGAGCACCACGGCAACCCCTGGAGTAGCACCTTTATATCAAGCTATAAGGGGAGCTGCAGGCTCCCCCTACCCTCAGTTCCTTCTTGCCGCCAGTGAAGGTAGTCGGAACTTTTGTGCTCCGGCTCTGCTGCAGCCTTTTCTTCTCGACCTTAGTGGTACCGTTGTAGTTTGTTCTTCAGTAATTAGTGCAGGCTTGGGGCATGCCCCAGGCTTCAAGTCATGCAACTCCTGTCGGCGTTCTATGCCCAGAAGTGATCCTCATGCAGAGTGCCTTCACTGCCTGGGTGAGACTCATATTAGCGACCATTGCAAGATCTGTAGGTCGTTCAAGCCAAGGACCAAGAAGGAGAGGGACTTCAGGCTTCGAGCTCTCCTGATGAAGTCGGCGTTGACCCCGATGCCGGTGCACAGATCGGATTCAGCACCAGCCGCTGCATCGTCGGTACGTAGCGAGGCTCTGTCGACCAGTCAGCGCCGCCCTCCCGCCAAAAAGCAAGGGAAGAGCGCGTTCTCACAAGAACGCCGTGATAAGGACAAGGGGGAGGCTGGTCCTGCGCTGGGCAGCCCTCGATCTCCCCGGACTCTAAGGCTCCGACTCATGTGGAGCGGAGCAGCCTGGTGCCATTGACCCAGGCATCCCCACCGGTATGGTTGCCATCGATGCCGGAGGCGATGCAGTCTGCAATGGACATTATGTCCCTAGCCGTCCCAAGTACTCAGTCGGACACAGGCCCTAGGTCACGGGGTAAGCCCCCGCTGGGTGCCCATCAGATGTCTCCGAGCAGCCACAGCTCCCGCTCCAAAGACCCCTCCCCGCACTACTTGGCGCGTAGCGGACGTTATTCCATCAGCTCCCGGCCTCCGTCGACACCAGTCAGACCGTCCGGGCTGCTGCCGGGACGGGAGTTACAGGGACCCTCCACAGCACCTGCTTAGCGAGTGGAGGCGCAGAGAGAGGCACCAAGTTTGCTCTCCTTCCACACGTGGGTACCGGAGTTGTTCTCAACGTGACAAGCGTTGTCGTTCCCATTCCAGCTCCCACTCGTCTGGGCACCGCACGAGAGGATCCCCTTGGGGTACCTCGCAGTCTCGGTTCCGAGCAGGGTGTCAGCGCCACGCATACCGAAGCAGTTCGTCGCATGGGTACCGTTCATTGTCGTCAAGATCCCGATCCCAAGGGAGACAACAACACAGATGCCGCTCCTACCAATCCCGTGGCACTGAGCGTTCCTCAGAGACCTCGGCCTCAAGGCACGCCTACCCGCCCTCGGCATGCGCTGTTCCACTGGGACACGTATTGCTGTCCCATGTTCAGACGAACCAGTGGCAAGGGACACTGGTGCCAGTGGGCACCGTACTCATCTGTGCCAGTCCAGGCGGAGGCCCACTCGGTCGCCGTAGCGTCCCGAGCTCTGTCGGTCTCCTCCGGCCTCCCACGAGACAAGTCAGCGGGTCATGGATCGGCGGATCTGCGCCTGGACTCTGACCTTGGTACCGACGCACCGACACCGACTGAGGCACCCGGCTCCACGCGGGCACTCTGCCCGGCACCGGACAACACCATAGTGGCGCGCCCCCGCCATCGGTCCCGCAGGAGGACTTCAGGGCGCACCAGGACCTGCTAAAGTGGGTAGCTTCCAACCTGCAACTACAGGCCGAGGAGATGGAGGGACTGTCCGATTCCCTCTTTAACGTCCTGTCTCCCACGGCACCGGGCCGCGTGGCCCTGGATATTGCCAACATTTCAAACTCCTTGTGGCAAACCCCCACCTCCCTGGCCCCAATCTCAAAAAAGGACAAGAGGAAATACTTTGTGCCGGCGAAGGACCATGAATACTTGTATTCACATCTGGCCCCCAACTCGCTCATTGTGGAATTGGTAAACCACAGAGAGCGCCAAAAAATCAGGAGGCTGGATTCTTTTGGTAGAAAAATTTATTCGTTGGCCAGCTTCCAGTTTCATGTAGCCAACCACCAGGCCCTATTCAACAGGTATAACTTCAATCTGTGGGTGTCCCTGCCTAGATTTGAGCCCCTCCTTCTGGACCAGGACAGGAAGGACTTCAAGGCTTTGGTGGAAGAGGGCTCAGTGGCGGCAAAGCAGCGTCCGATGCGGCGGACACAGCGGCCCGCTCAATGGCTTCGGCCATCTCCATGCGTAGTGCATCATGACTCTTGCTATCTGGTCTGTCCGTGGAGGCGCAATCGCTGATGCAGAACCTTCCGTTTGATGGCAAGGCGCTTTTCGCAGATCAGACGGACTGCATGGGGTGAAGGATTCCCAGAGCACCCTGCAGACTCTGGGTCTCTATGTCCCTCCGGCTAAGAACAAGGCCAAATTGCTCTCGGCGGGTCAACCTGCGAGGAGCAGATATGAGCCCCCATGTAAAAGGCCCAGAGACCAGAAGCGTCGGTCTCAGCGCTAGTCCCTCTCTGCCCCACAGCCTAGGCACTCTAAGGGAAAGAGGCAGGAGAAGAGGCGGTTTTGACTGTCAGCAGGGGGGCACCCGGCCTGTTGCCAGGGAGACCCCCCCCCCATTTAATAAAGTTTGTGTTTTACAACTGATTGTCTGCCTTCCTCAGGGCATGGTCCCGCATAACTTCAGACCAATGGGTTCTCAGTACCATCTCCCAGGGTTACGTGTTACAGTTCACCTCACCCCCACCAAACCACCCACCATCCGTGATGGCCCCAGGGGACCCAGAACACGTCTGTCTCCTACGTCAGGAGGTGGACTAGTTGCTCCACCTAGGAGCGGTAGAAAGGGTCCAGGTGTTGTTCCAAGGTAAAGGGTTCTACTCCCGGTACTTCCTCATTCTGAAAGCAAAAGGGGGTCTCAGGCCTATTCTGGACCTGCGCGACCTGAACAGGTTTCTAGCTTGTTCCAAGTTCCACATGGTGTCCCTGGCCTCTATTATCCCCTCCCTGGACCCGGGGGACTGGTACGCGGCCCTGGATCTCCAGGACGCGTACTTTCATGTCCATATTTTCGAGGGGTACAGACGCTTCCTCCGATTCATGGTGGGAGCAGACCACTACCAGTTCACGGTCCTTCCCTTTGGCCTTTCCACGGCTCCCAGGGTTTTCACGAAGTGCATGTCCGTGGTAGCAGCCTACCTCAGGTGGGAGGACGTGCAAATCTTCCCCTACAGGACGATTGGCTCCTCAAGGGGGAGTTCCGCCGCGAGGTGGAGTCCCACATAGAGCTGCTCCTCTCGACGTGCGCAGAGCTGGGTCTGGTCGTGAACGAGACCAAATCCACGTTAGTACCAGTTCAGCGCACAGAGTTCATTGGGGCCCTGCTGGACTCCTCCAAGGCCACAACCTCTCTTCCCCGGGACAGATTCAAGACCCTAAGGGATCTCATTGCCTCCGTCACGGCTTTCCCGGTGAGGCGTGTCTGCAGATTCTGGGTCACATGGCGGCGTGCACGTATGTGGTCCGCCATGCCAGGCTCTGTATGAGGCCCCTCCAATTATGGCTGGCCTCCCAGTTCTCCCAAGCGCGGGACGGGCTGGGCAAGGTTCTCACGGTCCCGCCCCTAATTCTGGCTTCCCTTCAATGGTGGTCCCACCCGAGCAACATGCTGCAAGGGGTACTCTTCAGGGACACCACCCCTTCCGTAAACCTGATATCCGATGCTTTGGACCGGAGCTGGGGAGCCCAGATAGGGAAGGTACAAACCCAGGGAACCTGGTTGGCCCCAGACTTGCCCCTTCACATAAACGTCAAGGAGCTCAGGGCCGTTCGGTTGGCATGCGTGGCGTTCCTCACGCACCTCTGCAGCAAAGTGGTCAGAGTCCTCACGGACAACACTACCGCAATGTACTATATCAACAGGCAAGGTGGGACTCGTTCCCTAGCCCTCTGCCAGGAAGCCCTGATCCTATAGGAGTTTTGCATAGCCCACAATATCTCCCTGAGGGCGGCTCACCTCTTGGGCATCTGCAATTCGGAAGCGAACCGCCTCAGCAGGGTCTTCTCCCCCCAGTACGAGTGGGTACTCCACTCGAAGGTTGCTCATCTGCTCTTCCAAGAGTGGGGAGTTCCCCAAATCGACCTCTGTGACCCGTCAGAACCGGCACTGTCCCCGGTTCTGCGCCAGGGAGGGGTAGGGGAAGGTGCGATTTCCGATGCGTTCCTCCTGAGCTTGTTGGGCCCGCTCCTCTATGCCTTTCCCCCGCTCCCACTCATCTCCAAGGTCCTTCAATAGGTGAAAGCGGACAAGGCGAGGGTCATTCTCATAGCCCTTGCATGGGCCCGCCAGCACTGGTACGGGCCCCTCATACGCCTCCTGGCAGCCCCCCCCCAAAGACGGTTGCCGCTCCACCCAGACCTCCTCTCTCAGGGGCACCTCCTCCATCCCCATCTAGCCGCTCTCCACCTGACAGCATGGCTGTTCCGTGGCTGAATGAGGAGGAGAGTAGGTGGTCGGAGCGAGTAAGGCAAGTACTCCTGGAAAGCAGGAATCCTTCCATGCGTCGGATGTACGTGGCAAAATGGTCCAGGTTTGCCAGGTGGGCGGCTGAGCAGGGAATATCCCCCTCTGCAGCGCCCCTACAGTTTATCCTGGATTACCTCTTATCCCTTAGAGCCCAAGGGCTGGCACCTGCCTCTGTCAGAGTGCACCTGGCAGCTATATCGGCTTTTCACCCGCCGGTGCAGGGCCACTCAGGTCTGGTCTACACTAGGGTGGGGGGTCGAACTAAGGTATGCGACTTCAGCTACGCGAATAGCATAGCTGAAGTCGAACTACCTTAGTTCGAACTTCTTACCTGTCCAGACGCCGTGGGATCGAAGTCCGCGGCTCCCCCGTCGACTCTGCCACCGCCATTCGTGGTGGTGGAGTTCCAGAGTCGACGGGAGCGCGTTCGGAGTTAGAACTATCGCGTCTAGATTAGACGCGATAGTTCGAACTCCGAGAAGTCGAACGCTACCCGTCGACCCGGCCGTAAGTATGGACGTACCCTCAGTCTTCTCCCACTTTGATCTCCCGATTCCTAAAGGGCCTTGACCACTTGTTCCCATACGCCAGGCCCCCAGTACCGCAATAGGACCTCAACCTGGTCTTATTCCACCTCATGGGACCCCCTTCCAACCCCTGGCCACATGTTCGTGGTTGCACCTCTCCTGGAAGGCGGCCTTCCTGGTGGCGATCATGTCAGCCAGACGTGTCTCAGAGATCAGTGCCTTAACCTCGGAACCCCCCTATACAGTTTTCCATAAGGATAAAGTCCAGCTCCGCCTACATCCTGCGTTCCTCCCTTCCATATGGAGCAGAGCATCTTTCTTCCCGTGCTCTGTCCCAAGCCCCATTCCTCTACTGAGGAACGCCGCCTCCACACCCTCTATGTGTATAGGGCGTTGGCTTTTTACCAGACTAAGCCAATCCTCTCTCAGAAATCCTCTCAACTCTTTATTGCCTCGGCCGAGCGGGCTAGGGGGCAACCCATCTCCACTCAGAGGCTTTCCGGCTGGATCACCTTGTGCATAGGCACGTGTTATGATTTGGCAGGGATTCCCCTGCCACCTATCATTAGGGCACACTCTATGAGGGCTCAGGCCTCATCAACTGCCTACGCCGCCCATATCGCGGGCATGTCCAGGACATTTGTAGGGCGGCTATGTGAGCCTCAGTTCACACATTTACTTCGCATTATGCAATCATCACCCAATCTAGGGATGATGCTGGGTTTGGTAGGGTGGTCCTTCATCCCAAGCCACTGTGAACTCCTACCCACCTCAAACAGATATTGCTTGGAATCACCTACTGTGGAATACACAGGAGCAATCTCTCGAAGAAGAAAGGAAGTTACCTGTTCCGTAAGTGGCGTTCTTCGAGATGTTTTGCTCCTGTCTATTCCATACCCCACCCTCCTTCCCCTCTGTCGGAGTTGTCCGGCAAGAAGGAACCGAGGGTGGGGGAAGCCCACGGCTCCCCTTATAGCGCGATATACAGGCGTTACTCCAGGGGTTGCTGCGGTGCTCCCACAGTACGGGTATTGCTAAGGGAAAAACTTCCGGCACCGGTGCATGTGGCGAGCATGCACACCTACTGTGGAATAGATAGGAGCAACACATCTCAAAGAATGCCAGTTACGGAACAGGTAACTGTCCTTTCATTCCCTTAAAGTAAAATGGATACAAAAGTTCTATAGGTCTGTCATTCAGACATTTCTGGTTTTCGCTTCAAGGACTGTAACTAAGGCAAGCTTAGTAAAAGACTGCTTCCTGACAGAGTATGATCAAGCTGGAAAACCTTGGCTTCTGGAAGAGCTTGACCACAGTTTATCAGATCCTTCCTAACTTATTTACCTTGTTGGCTTGAGGGCCAAGGTATCTCTCCTTCTACAAAGCAGCCATATAGTCACTTCTGTGTCACATACATTATCTGCTACTGTCAGCTGAATTTGTCTGTGGCAGACTCTGAATTTGGCAGAGTAGTACTCCAAGCACTCCCTCATCTCTGGATTCCACTAGTTGCTACATCTACTGATCATCATATCTGTTGCTGGGTAGGATGGGAGAAGACAAGACTATGATAAATAAGATTGCTGTTGAGAAGTCTTTTCCATTAATTAAATATCAGAGGCAAAGTCCAAAGTGCACAGATTTAAGAACTTATCTGTTAATATTTACAACATAATTGTCTAAACATCTCTTCCAAGGATTTGATTCTCATTAGCTATGAAATTGCTCTACCTCATCTTATATAGAAATGGAAATTTGTGGATTGAACAGTTTGATTTGAATGCTTCCTAGATTATTAGGAATTAAAGGTTGTGCAATACTGTGTTAATTTTGTTAATTTTTAGTTAATTAAATTATTTTTGCCTGGATTTGCAATAGTGTTTTGGTTGTGTATTCAGATTTATCATAATACTTTGCCCATTATTTGAAAAACAGGTATCTCTGCTAGTATTTAATGATTTAGACCAGAATTTTTACATCACCTTTTAGCACACCACTTTTCAATGTGTAATCTATATGCTAATTAGGCACTTGCACTTGTAAATTTACAGCTACTATAATACATTTCAGAAGATGTCTGTTCAACTGGGTAATTTTTTGTTTACCTTAAACTAAAAGCTAATTCATTTGCCTATTTCCCATTGACACAGTATTGTTTTATCAAATACCAGCATTGCTATATTTTGTGAAAGGGATATAACCAACAGCGATATGGCAAATCCTCTTTATATACAGCATATAAATTGAAAAGCCAAAATAAAAATTAAAAAAAATTGTCCAATATAATGCCAAGTCTACAGTTATCTTCCAATTTTTTGTTCTACTCCTGCAGGGGTATGGAATATGTTTTTTTTAAAAAAAAAAAAAAAAAAGGATTTTGTCAAACCATGGTCTCCTCATGCATTTTCAAAATCTAAAAACTGTAGCTGTGGAAACCAGTGTAGAGTGAGTGTGAGTGTGTGTGTGTGTGTAATGTGAATTAATAGGAATTTAGTATGCACGTGGTTTTCATCAACAGTATCTATTCTCACTGTATACTTGCAAACTGACTTTGTCACTGTTAGGGAAGTCTAGACGATGAATCATATATTGTAATCTTGTTTACGAAAACAATCATAAACATACCATTTATTTTTCTCTTAAATTCAGGGCAAGCATTCAAAAAAGAGTCACTGTTATCCACCCATGAACAGAGATCACCGCAGAATCATCCATGAGTTAGCTCAAATTTATGGCATTGAGAGTGTGAGCTATGACAATGAACCAAAGCGTAATGTTGTTATCACTGCAGTGAAGTATGTTATGTTAATCTTTTTTATTTTAGTTTTCAAAGTAATTAACATCCATTCAGTAGATTTGAATATTGTGTTTTCTATATTTTGTTCTGAGTTTACTTTATTTACAACTTGCAAAATACATCCTTTATACTTTGCAAGTTCTATAGAAGCAGCTTTTAAACGGCTTGGATGGAGGGGATGCATAATCTCACACAATTGTATTTCCATCAGTTTGGGGGGTATTTCTTTTGATTTCACCTCAGTCTCCCATTTTTAAATATGACAGGGCTGTCCAATTATACTTCCTTTGACTCCAAGCTGTGTTTTTTCTGGTAACAAGAGGTTGCTGCTCTCACTGCTGCTGAGTAACCCTCTCTTGCCAGCTTCCCCACAGTCTGTTTTACCTTTTCAAGGGAAGGGGAAGAGGCATCAGCTAGATGCAGGGAGGAATGGGAGGAACTTTTAATGGAGGCAAAAAGAGGGGAAGTCTTAAGGTGAAAAGTGAGGGGGAAGTAACACCCAAGAGGGACTAGGACAGGGGTCGGCAGCCTTTCAGAAGTGGTGTGCCAAGTCTTCATTTATTCCTCTGATATAAGGTTTTGCATGCCAGTAATACATTTTAATGTTTTTAGAAGGTCTCTTTCTATAAATCTATTGTTGTATGTAAAATAAATAAGGTTTTTAAAACGTTAAGAAGCTTAATTTAAAATTAAATTAAAATGCAGAGCTCCCCGGACCGGTGGCCAGGACCCAGGCAGTGTGAGTGCCTCTGAAAATCAGCTCGCATGCCGCCTTTGGGAAACATGCCATAGGTTGCCTACCCCTGGACTGGCATCAGAGAAAGGGAGAGAAATTGAGTGGAAAAAGAAAAGGGAGATGCCTCATAAACATGTCCGAAAAGGGATCAGGCCAATTAATCATTGCCAATCACTCTGGAAGTGAATAGCCAGATCATTAAAGTTTCTAGTGCAGGGAAAATGTTCCCTGTTCATGGGAAATGTTTGGTTGGTTTGGTTTGGTTTGGTTTTTTGTGAATGAGTTACTTCCATAGGTTTAGGGAAGCATCTGTATTTTAGGATATTTGTCAAATGCCCAACCTTTAGGGTTTGCTCATCACTGGCTTTACAAGGATTTTTGCTGCTCATATGCTTTTGCACTGTTACAACATTTGAACAAATCATCAGTTTTTTATTCAAAATCATAATGCTATATATGGGGTAGAGACTGTATATTGTAGTAGGCTTTTGGTCTACTAGCAGTGCCTGAAAATTTATATTTTAAAAAAAGAAAACTAAAATTCACAAGAATTCACAATCTTATTTGGAGAACAGATTGAAAATATGAATGTTGATTTTTTTTAATTAAAGCAGGGATTTAGTGATAAGATGCATTTTCGTGCTTGTTTGGCAGTGTGAAATTTCAGAACTTTAGAATTCTCAAGGCATTTGCAAAAACAAAAAAAAAAGAGAATGTGAAGTAGGTGACTCTGAGTTCAGAACTCCTGTGATTGATAACCAGTGCACACAAGACACAAACACACTTAACAGTAAGAAAAATTTTCCTTATCCCTATTGTCAACAGATTTCTGAACCATTTCCAATTTTTCTGCTATGCCAGATGGACCATTTTGAAATGAATCTGAAGTCGCATTTAAAAGATGTGATTGATAAGAATATTTTGATATTTTTTCATGCACAACAAATCCACATGTCTCGAGGATTGATTCTGCTCTCTCTGTATGAGCATGGGAAAGTATGTCTCAGGCTCAGTTTCCTGTCTCTGTCTCTCCAAAAGCAGTTCTCTGTATGTTTCTCCTGTGAGCTCCGAGGGAAGGCCACAGACCTTTATAGTTTTGTGACAGTTGAAGCTTTTCCTCACCTTCTCCCCCAGAACCTCCAGACCTCAGAGAGGAGAAGTTGATTGTAGTCAGCATTGCTGACTGCTGCAAGCCTGTGACTGTTACCTCTGACAGCATGGCTCTACAGCCATTCTTCACCCCAACCTGGAGTCAACAGTGACCAGTGGAGAAAGAGTCAGTTCTTAAATCATAAATGAACAGGCTATTAAAGGCTCAGTCCTTGAGGGTATTCACATACTAACAGAGTTGAGTTTCGCAGCTTGACAATGATCGCTTGAGACTATGGATCAACAGTCAATGGAGCTGAGCCACGTTAGGGGCTGTGGGGCATCTGGCCAGATACTGGCCAAAGAGGGTCCACCCTGCCGCTGTGAACCTACTATGCCTTTGGATGTGCAAACTATGCCTACCATAATGGTCACCCCAATCCAAGTTTCTCCTCTGTAACCCTAGTCACATTATCTTACAAAAGGCAGTCTAGAACTGCTTGTCCATATCTCTTTCTCTGTTTGAGTATCTAAATATATTTAGCTGCAGCCTGTTTTCTCTCCTCTGTTCCGACATAGTTAGGAGACTCCTCTGGGATGCAGACATTATTTTCAGGTTTGGCCTACTTCAAGCAACATTTGAATGGGCTTTTGGGACAGGTCTTTTGGACACAGTTGGCAGTGAAGCTGCAGATCAGAGAGAGTTGCACATGCTTCAGGAAAAGATGAAAAAATGCTTCTACATTAGACATAAGAGAGAGAGACAAGGTCATTCTCATAGTTTCTTATTGGCCTTGCAGACCCTGGCTCTAGGAGATGTCTGTATGTCCTCCCTGGCAACTACCCACAAATAAGCTCTGCTGATACAAAGTCAGGATCCAGGGAGGTTTCAGACTACCTTTTAGAATTTGAGTGGATGAAACTCTGTGACTTAGACCAACTAGTAGATGTTAAATTTCAATTCAGGAAGGATTCTATATCTACATTTTTATAGCAACAACTGGAAACTCTTCAGACACCACCGTTCTCAATTTAATGTTAAGTCAATTTCAGCCTAAACCTGCTTGTGCTTCTTGATTCATGACTTAAATAAAGGGCTCAGCCATACCACTTCATAGATTCAGTTAGAGCTTTTTGAGTACCCACAGATACTCAGCAGCACCTCATATTTCATGATTCATCAAGACAGCAAGGATGTTTCTTTGATCTGTTGAATTTTCTATTGTTAGCAGGATGCCTAACTTATCTCTGGAATAATTGATGGAGCAGCCCTTTTGAATCTGGCCTGTACATCTTTGTATTTCCCTTCTCTTATAGTTGCCTTTCTAATCACAACCATTTCTATTAGGATGATTAGTAAATTAAAGGCATTGTCTATTAAAAATTCCTTTTTTCTCCAGAGCTCATACTCTGCACCACCCCAGACTTCCTAATTAAGGAACTTCTTTTGTCTTATCACCTCAATCAATACCTCACTTTTTACATTTTGTTTTTTATTAAACTTACTCATCCTCATGATATTAGATGCCATCATCTGGCTATTTGCATATCAATCAAATCCTAATTAAACATGATTAATTATTGCTTTATAATGGCAAAAATCACAGGTCTGAACTCTTTAAAAAACAAAATTGTCAGTAAATCCTGGCAGCTATATCAGAAGCAAATAAGTAAGCCAAAAAAAACTCCTGAAAGCCTCAGCACATTCAGTGAAGTCTACATCCACATTTTAGGCAAAAAGAAAGTTTCTTATAAGGAAGTCTGCAGAGGGACCACTTGGAAATCTCAGTTCCTTTACCAGACATGACTACAAAGTGGATGTTGCATTTTTATCAGCTACTGCTTTTGGTCTATAGGTACCATCCACTATTTTTCTTTTCTACTGTCTCAGCTCTGCTGTCCCTCCCTTTTTTCTGGTCATATTGCTTGCTGCTTTCCAATCGTCCTCAAGTGTAGTATATATGAGAATAGACAGCTTACTCATGCTTCTCATAACAGGAAATTCACTAGTCTGTTTTTTTCCCACCCCTGTCTATACATATGTGACCGAACCAGTCACAGAGACCCCCTCGAGATTGTCACCTGACGTGCTGGAATTCTCTGAGCCCGTTTCCCTGCCAGCTTCAGACTTCAGAACCCTGCCTTGTTGAGCCAAACATGCAAGCCTGCTGCAACACAGACCAGGTCTGCTCCACACCCCCAAAGCTGCAGACTTTAACCAAAAATTGCTCAGCAGGTCACCTATCTCCAGCACCCAGACAGGGTCAACTCTTAAATTGTCCACCTGCTATAACACTGATAGAGAGAGATGCACCT
Source organism: Mauremys reevesii (assembly GCF_016161935.1). NCBI lineage: Eukaryota > Metazoa > Chordata > Testudines > Geoemydidae > Mauremys > Mauremys reevesii. The sequence goes on along the minus strand of NC_052624.1, from coordinate 124,115,225 downwards.
ATGGAGTGCAACGCCACACCCTTCTCTTGAACTTACTGCTAGAGTCTTGGACGCTGTACATGGCAGAGGCAGTACATGTAAAATCTCTGTTCGTCTCTGGTCACACCCTCTTCCAGTACCTTTAAACCGTATGATGTCATTCATAGGTGTCCTAGCAAGGTTTGGGGTTCGTGTTCCCTGGGTGCCTGAAAACATGTTGGGGTGAAGTATTGCTAACAGAATGCAGATAGCAATATCTGTTAAAGTGTACGTGTCTTGGCATTTAGCCACCAATGCCATGAGGTGGTGTGCCTCGGTTTCCCCTCCCATACAGCAGTGTAGGCCTGTTATGCTTTTGCTGCCGTGCCAAGCTTCCAGCCTGTTTACAGGTATAAGCTGAAAAGCAACAATAAATAAAAGCTGTATAAGCTGTCTTGTCACCATCCCTAGCATGTACAAAAGCTTTTTCCACAAATCAGGTATGTTACACATCTTCAAAGGTTTATTAGCATCAACTCCTTTGTCTTGACCCATAGATGAAGTAGCCAAAGACACAAGATAACCAGCAAATCTATGGCAGACAGGCTCTGTTCACACAGTTCAGCTTGTTCAGCATCTGTTGCATTTCCCAACCCCTTTGTGTACAATGGTAGGGGGTTAGACACAGATTCTCCTGTCTCTTTGGAGAAGGCTTTCAATTCAGTCATGTGTTTGAGGATTTGGCAAGGAAAGGGTACACTGCAACCATGCCTGCCCTCAGCCTCTCCCTCTGGAATCTCTTTGTGTTAGACCTCACCCGATTGTGAAGTTTCCCATATGCAAAGTTTTTCTTCCTCCTGCCTTGAAGAGACAGTTTTATCTCTTACAAGCGTAGCAGGAACACCATCTTTCAGTAGAGTGCTTTGTATTGGTAAGATCCCCTCAGTCACCCCATTCTCTGTTCCCAAAAGGTCAGTGGGGTGAACTTTCCCCTCCAGGAGATTTGATCCCCGGTCTTTCCTTAAAACCTGATCAGCGGGTGAGGGGTCTGGCATTTCAGATGCAGATCCTTCACCCTCCTCCTGGGGAAATTCCTTCCTACAAAAGGTGGGCAGACTCGCCTGTCCCCCCTCATCTTCCATCTGGACTTCCCTTTCTGGGTTCCCCTCTCAGGCAGACACTCCTGTGTCCCCCAAAAGGGAAGGTGACCCTGATACAGCTGTGGGATCACAGCTACCAGCTATTACAGACCCTTCAATGACCAGCAAAATCCCTCCTTTTTCACTCAGGTTGGGCTTGCTTCCAGCTACAGAGCCTTTGGGGTCTGTTCCCACTGCAGCGGTCATCAGGACCCCAAGTTCCATCTCCAGGATACATGTCTCTGTGCACCCTAGGGCCGGGCCTGTCCCTTGCTGAACTACATCTTCCTGGCAGTCAGCATCTGGGAAGGCCTCTCTGTTACAAGGTGGAACATCCCCTCCCCCAGGGAGATGATCACAGGACAGGAGCTGGCTCTATCCATCCCTTCCTGCAGGGACCTGCCTTGAGCCCCGAGGTTACAGGAACTGGCCTCGACCCTCCCTGCCCCCAACGGCCCATTTTCCATTGCTACAGAGTAATAAAAGAGACACTCTCCTATTTCCCCAGCAGCACATGTGACTTCACCCTCCCTTCTGGGGCTTTCAGCACAAGATTCCTTCTTGCTGCTAACAAACCCTGGGACAGATTCTGCCACATCAAAAAAGTCATTCCTCAGTAGAAACGGTGCAAAATTGTGTGCCACCACTGCAACAGTCAGTTCAGCCTGCAAATCACCAGTTTCCATGTGTACCTTGGCTAAAGGTGCTAGGACCTTATAACCTCCCACCAATTCTAATTCTGCCATTCTTCCTGGTAACAAATCCTTCTCCTGGATCAGGGTCCCTCTTGACCACAGAAATTTCTGCACCAGTATCTCTCCAACCTTGAAGCACTTTGCCATTAAGCTTAATAGCATGCATATGCTCCCTGCTTGATTGTGTAGAAGCAACCTTTACAAATCTTGTGTGGTCAGAGGCAGTAGCCTGGGATACACTGTGTTCTGAGATGCAGCAGCTTCATGTTTTACCTGGTGCCTGTTCCCACTCAGCCAAGGACATTTATTCCTTAGATGCTCAGTGGACTTCCAATGATAGCACTTTCTGGGCTCCTCTGTTTGTACAGGAGACTTGGGATGAGTAACAGGAGAATGGAGAGGTGAACGCCCAGTCTTCTTTTTCCCAGGGGTAAAAAGGTGATTCTGCTTTCCACCAACCCTGTACTCCTCTGCCAGTGGTTTGTTTAATTGCAGCTTCTGATTGCTCATAAGAGTCTGCGAACCCACTAATTCACCCACTGCATCCACCTTTTTGTCCCACAAATACTGTTTTACATCATCACTGCACATATTCAGGAACTGTTCGTGAGTAACCAAATCACACATTTCTTCAAAGCTTGTAATGTGTTTCTACTTATCTAACAAATCTCTCATTTCATTTACATAGGCCACCTTACTTAATTCAGAGCCCCTCTTATGACTCCTAAATTTAACCCTGTAGGTTTCAGCTGTAATCTGGAACTGTTTCAAAACCAATTCCTTAAATTTACCATAGTTTGAAGCATCAGCAATAGGGCATCTTATTGAATATGTCCAGAGCTCTCTGTCAATTTTGCAACCATTTTTTGATCCTCGGGAATCAAATGGAGAGTGCACAGTCTCTCAAAGGTGATGAAATACTCAGCGATATCACTGGATTCATCATATGGTGGACATAACTGTTCCCATTTGTGGACTTTTGGGGAAGTGGAGCCAGCTGCTGAAGGGTTTTGTCTCTTCCACTCCTTACAGCCAGTTCATGCTTCTGGTTCGCAATCTGGGCCTCAGTTTCTTTGTCTTTTAACTCCAGGGCTAGCTGCCTCTCTTTCCTTCTCCTCCTGAGCAGCTTGCTTGCTAACCTCTGAGCTTCAAGCTCTTTGTCTTTTAAGTCCAGGGCTTGTTGGTGTGCAGCCCTTTGTCTGGCTGCTTCTGCCTCCTTCATTTCCCTGGCCACAGCTGCTTCTTTCAGCCTCATTTTTGCCTGCCACATTTGAAACTCATGGTCCTTTGCCTTCTCTTCCACTTCCAGTCTCGCCAAGTCTAATTTTGTAGCTAGAAGTCACTGGAAGTCATTTTCCTGCATTCTTGTGCTTATTTCCCTCACCCGAAATAAACAGAAAATAACAAACCAGTAACCACTTTGTTCTCCAACCACCACACTCAAAACTCACTTAAAATCACTACCAGTGTCTCAAAGCAATCAGCTGTGCACAGATCCTGCTTGACTATGCCACTGTGATGGGTTCGGTCATAGAGACCCACTTGGAGCTGTCACCTGACGTGCTGGAATTATCTCTGAGGCCGTTTTCCCTGCCAGTTTGGGATTCCAGAACCCGGCCTTGTTGAGCCAGACATGCTAGCCTGCTGCAACACAGACCCAGGTCTGGTCCATGCCCCCAACCTGCAGAAGTTAAGTGACCTGCTGAGCAGTTTTTGTTTATTTACCAGTTCCCAATGGGATCCAAACCCCAAATAAATCCGTTTTACTCTTTATAAAGCTTATACAGGGTAAACTCATAAATTATCTGCCCTCTATAACACGGATAGAGAGAGATGCACAGCTGTTTGCTCCCCCAGGTATTAATCACTTGCTCTGGGTTTACTAATAAACAAATGTGACTTTATTAAATATTAAAAGTAGGATTTAAGTGGTTTCAAGTAATAACACAGAACAAAGTAAGTCACCAAGCAAAATAAAGCAAAACCACTCAAGTCTAAGCCTAATACATTGAGAAATTGATTACAGGTAAAATCTCACCCTCAGAGATATTCCAATAAGCTTCTTTCACAGACTAGACTCGTTCCTAGTCTGGGCCCAATCCTTTCCCCCGGTACAGTCCTTGTTAGTTCCATCAAACATCTTAGGTGGAAAGCAGAGGTTTTCTCATGATTGGCAGACCCTTTGTTCTGTTCCACCCCCTTTTATAGCTTTGTCACAAGGCAGGAATCTTTTGTCTCTGTGGGTCCGCCTTCCTCCCCCCCTTCTAAATGGAAAAGCACCAGGTTTAAGATGGATTCGAGTATCAGGTGACATGTTCACGTCCTGTGAGACCCCAGCCTCCATTCTTCCTGAGCTGGCTCTCTCAAACATAGGAAGGCTTGCAAGTAAACAGAGCCATTTACAACTGATTGTCCTAGTCAATGGGAGCCATCAATGGCCCACACTTTGTATAATGACAGTAGAACTTCAGAGTTGTACTTTATATTTCTAGCTTCAGATACAAGAACAATACATGCATACAAATAGGATGCATGTAGTTTATAAGCTTTGTAAGGATACCTTACAAGAAACCTTTTGCCAAAAGGATTTTCAAGTTACATCATATTCATACTCATAAGCATGTTTCCATAAAACATCTGGAATGCAATGTCACAACATGTTTGTAGTTTTAGGGTTGTAAGTTTGGACTTTGATGTACTTTACAGGCTCACACAAAGGAAGCAGTTCAAGCACCAAGAAAGTTACGCAGGGAACCATCTATGTGCTTTTATTACCCTAGTCAACCCCAAAAACTTCCAGACTAGTGGAGATCTTCTTACGTTAAGACATATTTATAATAAAAAAAATAGTCTATTTCCTCTATTTACTGTCTCCATTGTTCAGTTTAAATGGAGAGGGGAGTAGATTGTTTTAGGCAAAGAAGAAATGCTGGGCTCCTTTGAGTCAGTGTGTCAGAAGTTCTTCTAACAACTCAATATTGGATTTGCTGTGAGACAACACATTGGATCTTCAAGTCTCAAACTGTCATTCACACCACATTTAACACTTAATTTTTATCTTGATTTTTTTTAATATAGTATATGATTTTTCTATTTAAACCTGTAGACAATAACATCACAAATAATATTTGTTACCATTCTCATCCTCTAGAGGTAAATCCATTTGTCCAAGTAATACCCTAACATCTGTCCTAGAGAGGGAAATGCAGACAAGGCCTCCACCACCTATTCCTCACTACAGACAAACAGATAAGTAAGAACTATTTAGTTATTTAAGTGTTTTTGTTAAGTTAATGTTTAATGAAGTGACAGTATGGGCCAGAGCACTCACACCTTTGTCAGGGCATCTCAGTTTTGAATTGAAATACTCATGCTATTTTAATCTGTTAAACAGATTGCTAAATGTGACAATTTATGATGAAATGTATTATAATTCTAGGACATTCAGTAGAGACTACCCATGCCACTCTGGTTTTTAATCAAGAGCAGTAGTGAACATTACATTAATGTTTTTGTTGTGTGTGTTTACACTATATGGCATATCATTTATTACCTTGGTGCAATAAACAATTTTTGAAAGATTTTGTATACATTCTGAACATCAAAGAGCCTCTGAGGGGAAAAAAGCTAGAAATCAAGGGGATTTACTCACTAAACATGTCTGCCCACATCATTGCAGCAGTTTTTTTTTAAATAGACAAATAGAATGTATGGGAGCAGTAGAAAGGGATAGAAGATCTCTTATATAAAAATGTAATTTATATGAATCTTGTGTCCAAATTTGGTTACCTCATCAAAAGAAATGTATAGAGTAAATTGGGGGGGGATGCATCAAAGCAGTGAAAAATCTTAGCTCTTTACCTAATTACAGTTCACAAAATTGCAGAGACTATTTAACATGGAAAGGAGTTATTCAGAATTAAAATTTAACTGAACAGACCTTTCTCTCTACCTTTCTCATAATGAGCACAGGGGGTCATTCATTGAAATAAAATGGGAATAAATTTAGTGCCAGCAAAAATAAATATTGCTTTTATGCTATATAGTCAATCTGGGTAACTTATTGTTGCAAGAGGTAGAAACGCATATTGTAGCTAGACTTTTAAAAGACTGAATAATTTTATAACCATTTCTAACTATTCTTTGCAAACTAAGATATGGGTAATTAGTTCATGGCATATAATGGTTGTCTGTGGGAGGTCACTAAGTATTGTTTCCTCTATAGTGGCCAAAGAGGGCAAAAGTGGGGATGTCACATTCCTTGGGTACTGACCGCTGCTGGAGCAAGATACCAGACTCCTTGGCTGTATGGTCTTATCTAACATATCAGGTCCTGTGTTTGTAAGACACGGTGGCCTTGAGTGTCCATAGGCTTTTAACATTCTGGGCTTCACAACCAGGAGTTATATTTGTTCAGTTTTGTCTCTCAAAATGTTTTGCTGAATCTGGATTTAAGATGATCAGACCCTTAAAAGGATATTGGAAACCAGGCTTTTGATGCAGGGAATGTCTTCTGTTCTACATTTTGACAGTATCTAGCAGAATATGGGCCTAATTCTGGTTGGTGGTTTCAGAGACTACCAAAATATAAATGAATAACAATAATAGACTGTTCATTCCTTGAGAAGATTCAGTTTATCAGAGTGTAAACTAACAGATTCAAGATTAAAATCCAGCCTAAACCACCTGCAGGCATGCCTAAAACAAGGCTCTTAAATCAATGTTTAGGAGCATATATAAAAGACACCTGGTTTTCAGTGGTGCTTAGCTCCTGCATCTCCCATTTACTTCAGTGGAATTCATTGGAAATTAACACTTCTTGAAAAACAGCCCGCTTATTTTTAATTTTAGGTGGCCAGGTTTGAAAATCTTCGCCTCTGGATTAGAATGATTTGTAAATAAAACATTAATTTAATATTGAAACATTGAATTTTTTTGGAAACAGTAGTTTTTGAAAGGCCTCATGTCACTGTCTTCAGATATATGCAGTGGTGTTGTAGCCATATTGGTCCCAGGATATTAGCAAGACAAGGTGGGTGAGGAAATATCTTTTGTTGGACCATCTGCTGTGGGTGACAAGCTCAAAAACTTGTCTCTCTCTCCAACAGAACTTGGTCCAATAAAAGATATTTCCTCACCCACCTTGACTGTCTTCTGATTACAGTTAAATAGCATATTTGAATAATTATATATACTAACAGTCGATGGTTTCATTCATTTTTATCCTTTGTTTTAATATGTAGCTGAAACTTGACCTGCCATTATCCCTCACTTCAGAGATAGTCTTTTGCTTTTTTTGCATATATTTTTTAAAAGGACAATATTCAGAACATTGGCTTGTCTGTAACAAAGTTTTCACTTGCAAAATAAACTACCTAAATATCTGTGTGTTGTAGATAAATTGCTTGTGGTATTCTACCTTAATATTTGAATGACTGAATTGCTAATATTAATATTTATAAAAAACAGTTAATAAAAAGTAGCTATTTGTTCAGTGGGCACTGAAATGTACATTAGAGTGAATAATTAAGATATGATTTCTGTAAAACTTTGTAACAGCTTTCTAATGCCTGGTGTTTATTGATCTTGCTGTCCAATGGCATAATATGCCATCAGATGTTATGGTGTTTTTATATCATTTTGGTAGTTTGGGAAAGTGTGCTATTCTTGCTTATGTAACTGTATCTTTCATTTAACTGAAAATTGTGTTCAGTAATATTTTATGGTTTTAATTTCAGGAATAATGGAAACAATGGCTTGCCGAAAACATTAAAAGTGGAGCCAGTGATTGACTACTGATGTCCAAGACTGAAATAGTTAACCTTAAATTATTATTTAGAAAAATGGAGGTGAAGATACATATCTATCATGCAAGTTGCTTTGTGGCTAATTAAATGATTAACTATTCAATATATTCAAAGTTTAAAATAGTAAAAAAGCACTAGCGAGTTAAGTATATGAGAAAGTGTATGAGAAACATAGCATTGTCTAGAAATTAACTAAAAATGAAACTGATATTTTAAATTTGACTGCAAATTTTCAGCTGCTCTGACTATTTTTACGTAAATTGCAGGTGCAGGTATTTTTCACCTCAGGCTGGTACATTTTTCTTCTCTGTTTGTTTGGAATCAGAGTATCTTTAATGAAGTGAAACTGCCTATCCATTAATTTGTAGCTGAAAAAACTGGTTCTTAAACTGATTCTATTGGGGTAGTGATATTAGTAGCACACATTCCAAAGATTTATACTGAGGGATCCAACTGTACTGTTAAAAATTAACAAATCACAAATTGCTATAATATAATCCTAATGGATATATTTTCAAAGAGTTTTCATGTGATTTTAATCATTCCATTTCTACTGCAAACATATCAAATTTGGGAATGAAGTGTCTGAGTTATTCCCACATGGAATAAAACTAAAAATTTAGCTCAACTCTACAATATGTTACATATTCCCAGTGCTTAGGCACAATGACACCTGCTAAAGAGGAGTACATCTCATGTTCACTAGCATTTGAGGATTTGGGTACTTTCCAGTTCTTGTTCTTGAGGTGGAGGAGGGAAAATGCCATTTGTTTGTTTGTGAGTTTTTAATTACGCATAAGAATAATGGTTTAGTTTTCTTTGTCTTTTATTTAGTTCGTATATTTAAACCAAATAGAAGTATTAAATTAAAAATGAAAAAATTTAATTCAAACGCTTGAACAGTAAGAACTCCACGTATGGCTTTGATGTTCCATAGAGATTGAATAATGTGTCTAGGATTGTCAAACTGATGACTTCAGTAGTTAAACTTTTCCTCTGTACAAGCTTAGAGCAGTAGGTTTGTATTGGAATATGGGTTGAGATTGCAGCAATTCTTGAAAACTTTATAAGAAAGTCTGGTATGGTAAATCCCGCTCAATTAAAACAGCCCTTTAATGATCACATTACATTTTAAATATATTATACTTTACACAATTGAGTAGCCAACACAGTCTCCTAGATTTCAAATTGTTTCACATTAATGGTTGTCCTCATGAGGGAGGAGAGACCCAGATCTTTAGCTGGTGTAAATTGTCTTAGCTCCATTGACTTCACTTGAGCTACAACAGTTTACCCAAGTTGAGGATCTGGCCCCTTATGCTAATAAGCTCCTTACTCCTCACACTATGCTGTCTGTCTCACCCCTCCTGACGGCACACAGCCCTAGATGTTGTTCCTTTGTGCAGCTCTTTGCGCTCAGGAGCAGCTTCTTTCTGGATGTCCCAGAGAGTTTATGGAATGTTTGAGGGCCATTAGCCACAGAGGTTCATTTTGGGGTGGATATGTATCATAACATGTTGACTTAAAATAATTGTAGTATTCTACATTGTCAAGATGTTATGGGTTTTATGGTTTTCTGTTGATGCATGTGTATAAAACTTACTTTCATTTAGGAAATGACAACACAGTGTAATATGTTTCTAATTAAATGTTTGAGATACATTTTCTCCATTTAAAAGAACACTGTCAAGGAATGTTGATCTTTTTCGTGTGTGAGAGTCTTCATACAATGAGTTTCACATACAATGAAAATAATTTTCTTTTACCTTTTCCTTTCATTTGGTGAACAGAAATGAACTTTTTTTTTTATGAATGAATCTTAAATAAACTAACTTTATGATTTGGCATGACAGTGCACAAAATTCTTAAACAAGTTGAGCTCTTGCAAGGTGCTTAATGTTTTCAATTTCTGTTGACTTCAGTGGGTGAATAGGTTTCTAAGCACCTTTCTAGAAGTATGATCTTGCAGACACACAATTAAGTAGGCCTAACATGTTAGAGTCTCATTTATTTCAGTGTCACTGCATGACTGAATGAGGGTTTGCAGGATGGGCCCATAGTTTGTGACCCTACATTTAATATATTTTAACACAGGACTTCATTTAAAATAGCTAAAACATCACCTACATATTTGTTTGCAATTTGTATGAGGCTTTCATAGCAGTATGTCTAGTTCATGCACTTTAATTGGTATTTTTAACAAATTGTGATTTTGCAACTTAAATGTGAGGCTGATGAGAAACAGTCTAGAAGATGTTCAGGTTCTGAATAAATCTTTTAATACTTCCAGCTTTTGATCAGAAGAACCAGAGAATTTTCAGTTTGCAAAATAAGGCTAATAAATATTTTGAATTCATATCTACTGATTAATCAAAATGCCCTTTATGAAATATCTAATAAAAGTTTTGCTCAGTTGTGAACATTCACATATCTCTATGCCTATTTTAATACCAAGAAGGTCAAAGCTTTTAAAAAATCACTGACACAGAAATGTTTATTCAAAATTTCTTATTGTAATAGTTCCGTTAAAAAGATCATTCATGCACTTCCCTGGGAAAGCAATATCAAAACAAGTTTTTTCCAAAGTATAATTTTCCAGCTTTAAAAATGAATTCAGCTAGGTTTAATTGTGGTGTTCTCCCTTCTGCTTTGCTTTGCTTTGGATCATTTTACTGCATATGTGTGCCTAATGAGAATGCTTTTCTAATATACCATTTTGTATTTCTTCTTATTCTGAGTTGGCTCTTAGTCTATTTATCTAAGAGAAAAAAGAGTGAAGTCAGTGGCATTGACTTCGGTGGAGCTAGTATTCCACCCTTTGTCTGTCAATTACATTGCACAGGTCTCAGAACAATACTGTATTTTGTAAATTGTTCTGTATTGAGTATATTACAATAAAGAGATTGTCTTTGAAGTAAACTGAGGAAGGGCAAATTGGTTACAATACATATAACTTTGCCAAGTGCTTTTAAACTATTGTATATAAAATACAGATTGAATTTTGGCATTGGGACAGTGTAACTCTTCGGTGGTTTAATGTGTTAAGAAGTGCTCTGATTATTCAGTGCTTGATGTACATTAATCTGTGCATAATCTAAAATCCTAGCTGTGCAAGTTAGCTATGGAGACCACTGTTTTGTGACAGTTTTACAGTATGTGCCTCATGAACACTCTTTTCATAAGTTATTTGGTGACAAGATTATATTTCACTTGATTCCTTTCAAGTTTAGTGGTGTAACAGGTGACTTGCTGTATAAAGCTGTAATAAAATTAAGTTCAAATTGCTCTGTGTTGTAGTTGTTTGCAAGCTTTTAGGTAGGTGTACATGTGTTGAGAGGGTCTTAAAATGCTATAGGAAGACAAATTTTGAATGGAATATCGGGGTGGGGGGTCCTTCACCTCAAATTCTAAAATATCAGGTTCAGTTTTCTTCCTGCATTTCAACATTTTTAAACAAACATCTTTTGGGGGGGGCCTCCATACCAAAGGGGGAGGAGAGAGAGCGGGGACTATCTGCTATCTATGTGGAATTTAAGAATAATTTTTTGCTAACTCAAGATTTTATCACAAGTCTCACAATATATGATCCTTTTTTGAGGGATAACCCCCTATTGTATTCCACTGTGGGTTTACACATGCACACCATTTGCCCAGAGTCGGAGGATTTGAATGTAGAGACATTGGTCCACACATGCACCCTGGCTCATCTCGTGCCTCCAACCCAGGGGATTTGAGGAGGCCAACCAACTCTCTCTCCAGTTCCTTCTCACCTCTGCATGGTCTGGGTTGGAACCTCCAGTGTCCATAACTTCAGCTTCATCCTACAAAATACGATTATTTGAGTGTTTGCGCGTGCTGATTCCATTCTAGGTGTGCGCACACCCATGTGCACAGTCATCAGAGATTTTTGCCTTAGCGCTATCCGAAGGGCTGACTGTGGTGCCTCTTTGAGTGCTGCACCCAAGTGCTGGTATATCAGGCGCCGTCGACCCTATTCCCTCTCAGTTCCTTCTTACCATCTGTGGTAGTTAGTCAGAGCGCCTTTCCTTGCTTAGCAAGGGCTAGTGGTTTTTTCTCCTTTGGACTTCATGCCTTAAGGCTTTGTATATAGTTGATTCTTCAGAAATTAGTGTTTGTTTAGTAGTTAGAGTCCCAGAAGGGACTCTGCCCCAGGGGCATGCCTCAGTCCCCAGGGTTAAAGCCCTGCACAGACTGTGAAAGGCCTAAGCAGCTGTCTCAAGTGCTTGGGGGAGGCACACATAAAAGACAAGTGCAGTATCTGCAAAAACGTTCAGACTCGCAAGCTGAAAGAGCTGGACATTTGACTGGGCTCTTCTGATAGAGTCTGCCCTCCATCTGGCCTCCAAGCCCTCTCGGCATGATTCACCAAGCACCTCGGCATTGGTGCGAAGTGCACCCCCAGCACCAAGCTCTGTTCAGCGCCATTCCCTGTTGCTGGTACTGAAAAAGAAGGCCAAGAAACAAGGATCCCCAGTGCCAGGAAAGAAGACCCATGTTGCAGCAGGCAAAAGACCTGCCTCAGGCCATCAGTATAGCCCAGAACCCTGCAGTTTCCCTTCTTCCGTTGGGGACCTTAGCCCCGTGAAAGGTCCCCCTCCGACTCCTGTGAGCAGTATTGGACCAACTCCCCTGCCAGCACTGATGACTTCATGTACTCCCCTGGCATAAAGGGAGCAAAGGCCACCAATGCAGCAGAGGCCGCAGGCTTCAGCAAAGGCCCCCCAAGAGGGCAAGTCAGCCGATAATACTTCTCAGGCATCAGTTGAGTGCCATTGATCCTCCTAGACAATGACGCACTCTCCACCTCCGCACTGCCAGTCACCAGACCAACCACCAAGATCATCTGGAGCTCGCCATAGATCACTGGCACCATGATCACGGTCCCCATTATCTCAACATCTGTCATTGAGAGGGAGGCATAGATCCCCTTACTACCGGTACCCATCGCCTCCCGTCGGTCACGTGTCATCCCTATGTCACCTATGCTGCGGGAGCGTTCTGTCCCGCCCCCAGTCTCCCCAGCATCAACACTAGTCTCCACTGTTATCTGTGATCTCTAAGCAGACCCAAGCATCCATAGCCCCTCCATGTTCTCCAGAAGATGGTTCCTCCAGTACTGAGGGACAGTTTAGACCCTTGTCTAGAACCCGACAGCGTGACTGGGCAACTGAGACAACAGCAACAATGCAGTGGCAGCCGGGTCAGTGGTCCGTGCAGTGGCCGTTGTGGAACACACGGGGAGTTCTGGTCATGGCTATGTAGCCATTGCTCCACTCGTTGGCTGCCACCTCGGAACAACAGCTGCCGGCACCGGGCTCGGTGCAGGAAGCATGCCCAGAGGCCGAGGCTGAGGAGGTTGTGACCACTCCTAAGCCGCCCTCCCCCGAGGAGGAGTAGGACCAGGGCCCCCTGCCTGTGGTACAGTCCTACCCTTCATCCCCAGATGAGGCAGTTGTAGGCCCCTCCAGGGCCAGTCTGGTGGATGACTTTAAGGACCACCAGGCAGTGCTTCATCAGGTGGCAGAGAACTTGGGCCTGGAAATGGAGGAGATGGCTGAGCGATGGACACCCTATTCAACATCCTTCGGCCTCGGCCTGTGTCACACTACTGGTGCATGATGGGGTCCTCAAAATTGCCACATGCATCTGGCAAACCCCTCCTCTATTCCTCCCACATCAAAACGGGCTGAAAAGAAATACTTTGTCCCAGCCAAAAGTTTTGAATATTTGTATACCCACCTCCCCCAGCTCACTGGTGATCTTGGCGGCCAGTGAGAAAGAAAAGCAGGCACAATCCAGCTCAACCCCAAAAAATAAAGAGGCCAAATGATTGGATTTGTTTGGGAGGATAATTTATTCCACCACCAGTTTGCAGTTTCGGGTGGTGAACCATAAGGCACTCTTGGGCCATTACAACTTTAATTTATGGGACTCCTGCTGTAAGATTGAGTCCCTCCTGCAGGATATGGCCCTATAGTTTGATACTCTGGTGCAGGAAGGCCCTACGGCGGCCTGGTGCTCCCTGCAGATGGCATGGGATGCGGCGGACTTGGTAGCCAGAGTGGTAGTGTTTGCAGTGGTAATGAGGCGCAGCTCCTGGCTTCAAACCACCAAACTCTCCCAGGAGATGCAGACTGTCATCCAAGACCTCCCAGTTGATGGGAACAGTCTGCATGGGCTGAAAGACACCAGAGCCACCCTTCGTTCGCTGGGCATGCACACACCGCAGTCAGCGCATAAGCAGTTCCGAACACCTCTGCCGCCAAGGCTGTAGCAGCCTCATCGGGATCTGCTAGAAGAAGGGACAAAGACACTCTGTTTAGTCATCTTCTCCCTTCTACCTTCCGTTCACCTGTGCAGCTTGGCCTGGAGAAACAGTCTGGAGACCAGAAGTACTCATTTTGATGGTGCGCTCGAGAGCAATGCCCCAGCCAATTCCACAGATCAACCATTCCTTTTCCTCAACCACCTTCACCCCTACTGTTCGGCCTGATCGCAGATCACCTCAGACCACTGGGTACTGGACATAGTATATCAAGACTATAGCCTGCAATTTTTGGCCACCCTTCCCTCCACATCTGACTGCGGGATGATCTTGCCCTCCGTATCAACATCAGGGAGCTCAGGGTGGTTTGCCTGGCTTGCCAGGCTTTCTTGCCCCACCTGAAAGGCAAGGTGGTACAGGTCCTTATGGACAATACCGCCTCAATGTATTACATCAACAAGCAGGGTGGTGGCAGGTCCTCAGCCCTTTGTCAAGAGGCGCTCAGCCTTTGGGACTTTTCATCTTGGCAGATCACCTCAGCAGTACCTTCTCGTCTTGCCACGAATGGTCGCTCCATCCAGAGGTGGTCAACATAATCCTTCAGAGATGGGGGAACTCCCCAGGTGGACCTGTTCATGTCCATACAGAACAGAAAGTGTTGTGTGTTCTGTTTGATTCGGAGTCTGGACAGAGGTTCCCAGTCAGATGCCTTCCTCATTCCATGGTTGGGCCAGTGCCATTAATTCACAGGGTCCTCATGAAGGTCAAGCAGCATAGAGTGGTGTTTATCCTGGTAGCCCCCCACATGGCCCTGTCAGCACTGGTTCAGCACATTGCTGAGCCTTTCGGCAGCCGCCCCTCTTCCACTGTGTCTTCGGCTGGATCTGCTGTCTCAGAACCACCACGGCTCTCTGTTGCACCCAAACCTGGCAGCGCTGCACTTGACAGTTTGGCTACTGCATGGCTAAGTGCGGATGAGCAGGCATGCTCGACCTGTGTCCAACAGGTCTTGCTGGGTAGCAGGAAACCCTCCACCTGGAAACCTAGCTGCAGGTTTATCTGCTGCACCTCAAACTCCAAGGGTTGTCCTGCTCTTCGATCAAGGTCCACCTGGTGACCATTTTGGCATTGCTTCCTCTGTTCCAAGGCAGGGGTCTTTTCCTATGATGGTATGGTTTTTGGAGGGTCTAGAGTGCCTCTGTCCACACATGCAGGACCCAGTCGTCCCGGGACCTGAATCTTGTGCTGTGAAGGCTCATGAGACCTCCTGTTGAGCCTCTGGCTTCCTGCTCCCTCCTGCTTCTCTCCTGAAAGGTTTCGTTCCTGGTTGCCATAATGTCGGCTGGCAGAGTGTCTGAGATCACTCACCTCAGAGCCACCCTATATGGTCTTCTACAAGGAGAAGGTCCACCTGTGCCCACATCCAGCTTTTCTGCCCACGGTCATTTCTCAGTTTCATACTGACCAGGACATATACTTACCGGTCTTCTGTGTGAAGCCCCATGCGTCTGACGAAGAACTCAGGCTTCACGCCCTGGACATCAGGAGGGCATTGGCATTCTACGTAGATAGAACGAATAGGAGTTGTTCATTTGCAGAAGCAGACAGGATGAAAAGTCATCCAGTGTCTTCCCAGAGAATCTCAGCCTGGATTATGGCCTGCATCTGCTACTGCTATGAGCTGGCAAAGGTGCCCCCACCAGCAATCATGATGGTGCACTCAATGAGGGCACAGGCATTATTGGCAGCCTTCCTGGAACAGATGTTGATCCAAGAGCTCTGTCTGGCCGCTACCTGGTCATCCGTTCACATGCTTGCATCGCATTACCCATGACCCAGCAAGCTTGGGACAATGCTGGCTTTGGCAGAGCTGTGCTGCAAGCCACAAGACTCTGAACTCTGAGCCCACCTCCGCTGATGTTGCTTGTGAGTCACCTAGAATGGAATCAACATGAGCAATCACTCTAAGAAGAAAAATACCCACCTTTTGTAACTACTGTTCTTCCAGATATGTTGTTCATGCCCATTCCATTACCGGCCCTCCTATCCCTGTCAGAGTTGAAGAAACCGAGAGGGTGTAGGGCCAGTGGCACCTGGTATACCAGCGCCATGGCCGGCCCTACTGATACCATTGAGGCAAAAATCTCCAAGGACAGCGCACGTGGGCACACACAAACCTAGAATAGAATGGACAGGAGCAACACATCTCAAAGAACAACAGTTACAAAAGGTGGGTAACCATTTTTTTAGATTTAGCTCTGTAAGTAGTTTTAACGATTTGCAGGCTTTGTAGTTTATAGTGTAGTGTTTTATAGATCTTAGTGTTTAGATTTACTCTCTTTGGGGGAAAAACACTCCCCTGTTCCTCGCTCAGGTACTGGACTATGCCCAGAAGTCTGGGCTTCAAACTCAGCACTTCCTGTCCATGATTCTTCTTAGTCAGCAGCGACCACCAGCATTGCTTCTATTGTCTTGGGGAAGCCCACATCATGGCAAGGCACAGATGCCAATAGTTCCCCAACCATACCAGAGAAGGCCGGGAACTTCATCTCCAGAAATACCTTCTGGAGAATGTTAGAGGGCTTTCCCTTCACCCTCTCCCCTGGTTCTTGTAACACAGACAGAAAGCAGAAGACCAGAAGTCCAAAGTGCAGGCAATGCAATGTTTATTGGGGTTAATTTCCAGCAAACATGTATACCATAACTCTGATGCCACAGAGCCTTGTTTCCCAGCGTCCCATTCCCAGCTCTGATGCTGCAGAGCGTTTACTTAATAATAGGCCAACAAGCATAATGATCCACAGTAATATTGTGAGCCCTGAGCATTGTAATATAGTCCAACATCCAGGCCACCACCAGAAACACTGCTTCTCCTCCTTTGACAGAGTTAAGATCTTGTAACGCTATTCTGGAGTGTATATTTTAAATTTCTCCAGTTGTTGGAAGTTGCAGTGAGCTGCCTCTGCAGTGTTCAAGTGCTCTTGTCCATATCATAAGTCCACTGGATATATACAAAAATGGGGTATTGTCCAAACCAGCTTAACGACTTGGCATGGAATCAGGCAATATTGCACTGGTTTGATTATTCACAGCAATGAGTTCCACAGTTCCATTTGTGCACCAAAGTCCCAGTGGCAACGTGTAGATGTGTGTAACTTGGTCATGTGCTGGTGTCATTTTGCCCCCTAGTATTGTATGCATTCCCAGTAAAACACCCCTAGTGGCCCCCATTTGCAACAGGTCATTAATTCTGCCCCCCGCCCATGGCCATTGAGAGGGACACCTTTAAATATTTTCTCTGGACAAATAATTTACTGAATTATTGTCCATTTTACACTATTCCATCCTCCCCATCTATCCCCCAGTGGTTCCCAGTGAGCTCCTCCCTGTCTCATTATTTCCGTAGGACTCATGGGGACCGCCATAGTTGCCATCCCCTTCCAAGGTACCACAGTAACTATTACACAAGTGCTAGCACCCTAGTTGAGCATTTTGTATTCCCATACACACCTTCCCCTCCCAAATTAGCCTCTTGAAGCCATCCTCCACCCATGTCATGAGGTTTCCTGTCCATTGAGTTAGCCACAGGTTCACGTCTGCTGCCCTCCAGCATCTTGTTGCGATTACAGACAGTTGCTGTGCCAGTAGCTCATTGATTTACTGCTGAAGTTTTACATTTTGGCTTATCAGTTGCTTGGTTACCGAACTGTTCCCCAGATTCCATATACCCAACCCTGTGTTTCCTGCTGCCCACAAATCCCTTTTCCAGTGATAATTCCATGTGTATCCACTCACCCACCAATTTTAGTTACTTCAACCCTTCTATGTACATACTGCAATTGGGGTGTACCCAGCCCACCCACCATTCTTTGCAGTGTACCACCCATGTAATGGCCTGGAAAGACGCATTGAAAAGCACTGGTTGCACCCTCTCCTACAGTGGCTCCCACACGTTCATCCATTGGGGTATTTCCAGCTCCAGATCCTTTCTATGGGTAGATCCTTAAAGTCCTCATCTGCATTATTACCACAACATGGGGGTGCGGCAGTCCAGGTGTTTCCTTCCTTTGCCATCTCACATTGCAGGATCTGGGTAGGGCTTACAATAGCAACAATTGTGATTAGCAGCAACGATTGTTCCATTCCAGGCCAGAGAGTCCTTGTTTTTCTTTTGTGAGTCCACCTGTAAAATGCATGCAACGTAATTTATCCATCCTCCTCTTAATCTCCATTCTGTGCCTTTTTATTTGCGTGCAACGAACCCATTCCCTCCCTTCATTCTCCATTTCCAATAGGAGCAGGCTGGGCCCCAATTGGTCAAGGACTAGGTAAGGTCTCTCCATTTAGGAGCTGGGAATAGATGGCGTTCCCCTGGAATATGGTACATCACTTGATGTCTCCCCCTTGGGTAGATCATGCTCTCCAAGCAGGTCGTACCACGTGTTGACCTTTGCTGGTATATGTGTTAACCTTCCTTATACAATATCCACCAAAATAACAGTAATAACAAAGCAAACAACACAAAATACAACACAATCTTCATCATGACAGTAGATCCCTGATGTTCTAGGTTGTTCTTCCACTGGCACCAGCTTGCCTGTATAGTGTCTGAAAAACAAAAAAAAAACCATTTCCCTAGCCCCTGGTGGAGACAGATTATTGATGAAAAATACCCCTTCCTTTTATTAATTTCTTTGCTGATTGTAGGAAAAGCAGAACAATTACCTTCATGCTTTTCTTGTTTTGTTCTGTAGGCAGGCTAGTGAATTATCCCATGGTTCATTTATGAAATTCATGAGGTGGTGTACCTCAGTTTCCCCTCTTGTACAACAAACAAGATTTGTAATGGTTTCTCTGCTGTGTCAAGCTCTAAGTTCATTCACAGGCAATAGCTGAGAGACAGTATTACCATGAGACCTTTGAACATGAGATTTTATTTCAATTATCCTTTTTAACATGCTTAAAAATTTCTCCCAAAATCATACACGTTACACATTGTTACAGGATTACTCAATAGCATTTATCCCAAGGTTTAACATTGTGACAGTTTGATTATTCATAGAATCATAGAACATCAGGGTTGGAAGGGACCTCAGGAGGTCATCTAATCCAACCCCCTGCACAAAGCAGGACCAATCCCCAACTAAATCATCCCAGCCAGGGTCGTCGTCAAGCCTGACCTTAAAAACCTCTAAGGAAGGAGATTCCACCACCTTCCTAGGTAACCCATTCCACTGCTTCACCACTCTCCTAGTGAAAAAGTTTTTCCTAATATCCAACTTAAACCTCCCCCACTGCAACTTGAGACCATTACTCCTTGTTCTGTCATCTGGTATCACTGAGAACAGTCTAGATCCATCCTCTTTCAGGTAGCTGAAAGCAGCTATCAAATCCCTCCTCATTCTTCTCTTCTGCAGACTAAACAATCCCAGTTCTCTCAGCCTCTCCTCATAAATCATGTGCTCCAGCCCCCTAATCATTTTTGTTGCCCTCTGCTGGACTCTTTCCAATTTTTCCACATCCTTCTTGTAGTGTGGGGCCCAAAACTGGACACAGTACTCCAGATGAGGCCTCACCAATGTCGAATAGATCATGTCCTTCGAACTGCTGGCAGTGCCCTTACTATACAGCCCAAAATGCCATTAGCCTTCTTGGCAACAAGGGCACACTGTCGACTCATATCCAGCTTCTCATCCACTGTAACCCCTAGGTCCTTTTCTGCAGAACTGCTGCTTAGCCATTCGGTCCCTAGTCTGCAGCAGTGCATGGGATTCTTCCATCCTAAGTGCAGGATTTTGCACTTGTCCTTGTTGAACCTCATCATATTTCTTTTGGCCCAATCCTCTAATTTGTCTAGGTCCCTCTGTATCCTATCCCTATCCTCCAGGCTATCTACCACAGCTTCCCAGTTTAGTGTCATCTGCAGACTTGCTGAGGGTGTAGTCCATGCCATCCTCCAGATCATTAATGAAGATATTGAACAAAACCAGCCCCAGGACCAACCCTTGGGGCTGCCAACTAGACATGGAGCCATTGATCACTACCCGTTGCCTCCCTCATTCAGTAAGGGGCCCACATTTTCCTTGACTTTCTTCTTGTTGCTAACATACCTGAAGTAACCCTTCTTGTTACTCTTAACATCCCTTGCTAGCTGCAACTCCAAATGTGATTTGGCCTTCCTCATTTCACTCCTGCATGCCTGAGCAATATTTTTGTACTCCTCCCTGGTCATTTGTCCAATCTTCCGTTTCTTGTAAGCTTCTTTTTTTTGTGTTTAAGATCAGCAAGGATTTCACTGTTAAGCCAAGCTAGTCGCCTGCCATATTTACTATTCTTTTTACACATCGGGATGGTTTGTTCCTGCAACCTCAATAAGGATTCTTTAAAATACAGCCAGCTCCCCTGGACTCCTTTCCCCCTCATGTTATTCTCCCAGGGGATCCTGCCCATCATTTCCCTGAGGGAGTCAAAGACTTTTTCTGAAGTCCAGGGTCCGTATTCTGCTTATCTCCTTTCTTCCTTGTGTCAGGATCCTGAACTCAACCATCTCATGGTCACTGCCTCCCAGGTTCTCATCCACTTTTGCATCTCCTACTAATTCTTCCTGGTTTGTAAGCAGCAGGTCAAAAAGAGCTCTTCCCTAGTTGGTTCCTCCAGCACTTGCACCAAGAAATTGTCCCCTACACTTTCCAAAACTTCCCAGCAGATATCAGGGTGATTTGAAGTCTCCTATGAGAACGAGGGCCTGTGAACTAGTAACTTCTGTTAGTTGCTAGAAGAAAGCCTTGTCCACCTCATCCCCCTGGTCTGGTGGTTTATAGCAGACTCCCACCATGACATCACTGTTGTTGCTCACACATCTAAACTTAATCCAGAGACTCTCAGGTTTTTCTGCAGTTTCATACCAGAGCTCTAAGCAGTCATAATTCTCTTACATACAGTGCAACTCCCCCACCTTTTCTGCCCTGTCTGTCCTTCCTGAACAGTTTATATCCATCCATGACAGTTATCCCACCAAGGCCTGGCCTACACTGAGGGGGAGGTGTCGATGTAAAATAGGCAACTTCAGCTACAGGAATACATCGACTTCAGCTATGCTATCTTATTTCGACTTACCTCCCATCCTCATGGCGCGGGATCAACGGCCGCGGCTCCCCCATCAACTCCGCTACCGCCACTCACCCTGGTGGAGTTCGAGTTGACAAGAGTGCGTCGGGAGCAATCGCTACCTGCCGATCTGGCGGGTAGTCTGGACGTACCCCAAGTCTCTGTTGTTCCAATCACATCACAATTCCTTGCTTGTTTCCCAGGCTTCTTGCATTTGTGTATAAGCACTAAAGATAACTTGCTGATGGTCCCGCTTTCTGAGGCACTTTAAGGCTCAGTGGTTCTGGCATTGCTGCTTTTGTACATTTCACCCCTGCCTTTGCTTCAGAGGTGCACTGTCTTTTAACTTCCCCTCCTGCAGTTTTTAGCTGCTATTTATTAACAGAAAAGGATCCGGAACCTCACCCCATTCTCTTGGTTCTGGCTGTACCAGCCAGGGCCACATTCTTTGGTCCTTATTTAAGAATATATTAAACTTTATAAAAACATGGACATATCCAGAGGGTTAAATGCTAAATCCAAAGCCACATCACACTAGTTGTCTGTGTGTGGCACAAGGATCTGTCAGTGTTGCAACTTGTAATGAGAGATTCAAATGGAGTTTTAGTGGTATTTTTTTTAATTATTTAAAAAAAACAACAATTTATCTTAAACCTACAAACAGGATTTTACAAACCATGAGTGTTGCTTTAGGTCCTTAAAACCTTACATAATTACACAGAAAGATTCACACACACAAAAATTCTCTTTTGCCCAACACCTTATTTTTACGCAGCTGTACCCAGGTAATTTCCATCTTGTACAATTGGAGACAGTCAAGTTAAATTCCAATAGAAACCCATTATATTCCTTTAGTAATTTTGATTAAATCACATTTACAAATCATTCCTGTGGGAAAAGGGGCAATTTTCCTTCAGAATAGTTGTAAAGGCTTTTGGGGACAAAAATGTAGTGGTGGTAAGTAGCCATTCTACTGGCCCCCCTTGTATAATTTGTTTAACTACTAAGCTTCCACCCAGTGTAGCTGTACCAAATTGCACATGTAATTACATTTACAGAACTGGGTTTTATTATCAAACCAAAACTTCCTTCTTATAATGCCATAACTGTTACTCTTTAACATCTTCACACCTGTTACCTTTTAACATTTCCACAACTCCCAACTATTTACTTCAATCCAAACTCCCTCCAAACCTATAGTATTAATTTCTGCAAAAGCTACTTGTTACTCTTCACTCACTTTAAATCACTTAGTTTGGCCGCCCCCAATAAGGTTAATGCATAAGGGAAATGCATTAGGTATGCACCGGTGCTGAGAGGTTTTTTACTGCCTCAAGAGGGTTGATACCGCCTCATGTGTATTGAGTCCGGACGTAAGGTATGGCTGCACCGTGGTATTTAGAAATAGAGTCCTTCGGGGGGAGGGGTGTACACCAGTGTGAATGAAAGTTACCGGAAGACGCCCAGAGTATTCTGTGAAGTCGTTTGGCTCATGACCAGAACTACTCTAACGCAAGCCCCGTAACTAGAGTATCTGTAGAAGATCTGACCCATGGTGGCTGACTCAGCCTGGCATCATCCGCTGAGGAAGCTACCTGGGTCTAGGAGTTTGTGTACCCATCTCCCCTCCCCCTTTTCCTCTCTGTGTGAGCCACTGACAGGCTGATCATCTCACTGGATGCAACGAGAGTGAGCGGTGCTGTCTCCCTGAGACTAGCCAATGCTCTTTGCTGAAGGGTGGTGTAGGAGAGTTGTGGCCGTCCTCATTAGCCTCTCCTGTGTGAGTACCCTGTAGGGAGAGAGCCTTAGTTTATGTGCCACTAGCGCGGACAGGGCATCCTCCCTGTGTGTGTGATTGGAAATTGTGGGGGGGGACAGTCTAAACATTCCCTCTCACCCCCTAAGGGTACCCCATCTTATTTCATGGTCCTAAAACCTGCAGGTATTTAGAAAATTGGAATCATTCCACGCGTGCAGATCCATTTAAACAATGCCCACTGGAAGGTACCTTCAATTTAGATAAACTTACATATCTCAGAGAAACCCTTGCATCATTAGATAAGATTATACATCTAAAAGGAGCTTTTAATCACCAAAAAAGCCTCTGACACAGTGTGAGCAATTTGTCTATTGAGGAAAGGAACAGCTTAATTTGAAATTCAGCTTGGCCCAGAGATAAAGAGAAAGTTACTCTGCATTCAAGGTCAAGAATCAATGCAGACCAGGCTAAGTACAAAGAAAAACTGCCTTCGGACCCAGCTGGCTGTGAAAAAATATAGACAGAGGCAAACCAAAGGCAATACAAGTTACAGAACTGAGATTACATTTGCAAGCTTAACTGTCCAGTGAGATCCAACAGTGTGCCTTTGCGACCCTGGAGCTGGTGTGGCTTGGTGACACTGAAGAAGCCACAGGCAGCTGACCTGGACTGGAATCTCTGAAAGAGTCACCACACGAGATCCCAGGGTGTAAAAAAACAGCCCTCCCAAGAGCGAAAGCATGTTGGAAATTCTGGACAAGCTATATACAGAATAATCTCCCATCCACCTTTATCCCTTCTTTGAACATTATACACAGACGTGGCCAGTCTGGACGTACATGTGTGAGTATGAAAGTGGCTTAGGGCTTGGGGCATTAATGTTTTTCCTGAGTGATGTGGGAGCGTTCCCAACACTCTCTGTTGTTGTTTTATTATTTTATTAATGTAGCTTTAAAATTCAGTCATATGGTGTGTTTTCTTTATCTTCCTGCAACGATCTTGCAGTGTCAGCCTGATCACCTGACACGAGGGATAAATTGGTAACAGAAATTTGTCACAGTTTGGTGGGCAATTGAGAAGGGGGGAGCCCTGCAGAATTTACACCATCTATTTGTTTTACCCTTGTTATTTTTATGTTTGCTTTGCTTGGTATTGTTGGTGTTGAGGATTGTATGGTTAAAGGTGTGCCCACTCAGACACAGTAAGTCTGAGAACTGGAGAGGGATTTAGCATTCCTCTCTCCACCCCGGTTGACCAGGAAGGGTGGCAGGTGGATCTACCCCAGTCGTAGCAGGACTGGGCAATAGAGAAGTTGGAGAAAAGGGAAGAGATGTGTACTTAATAACTAGAATTGAGCAATTAAGAGCATAGATCATGAACCAGGCAGCAACTCAAACCTACGCCCAGGGCAAGTTGCAAGCCTTGAGACAGGACTTCCAGGTAGAAAAGGAAGCCCTGGCTAAGCAAGTACCAGTCCTTCAGGGACTTGTCAAAATTTAACCATTTGTGCTCAGCATATGCCATAACAGCAGTGCGTTTGCCACAAGAGGAAATTGAATAGTTAAACGCCAATGGGCCATGCTTTTTTTGCCCAGGTGGCAAGCCTCACGGGGGAGGACATGGGTAGCCTTGTGAGTAAGAATGTTTAAGGGAAGAGACCAGGAATGGTGGGGGCTAGTTGAGAAGCCCACCCTCCTAGCTAAACTGGTAGTGGAACAAAGCCGGTGCCCATGGAAGGGACGGTTTAGCGAGGAAAGCAGGATCGGGCTCAAGCGGGCAGGCAACAGATAGAGCGACTGGAAAACAGGTTGGAAAATTTTGAGGGCATAGTGGAAGGAAGGAGTAAATAAGTATAAGCATGGGGATTTCAAATACCCAGGACAATACTTGAAATGGTGATTTGAGTTGATAAAAGTGACTGTTGGGAGACAAGCAAGTGATTTAAGGAAGAAGTGAGAAGTTAACTCTGTAGTTGCTGGAGGGAACAGCAGTTGAACTTTGTAAAACTGCTAAGGAGGAAAGTTCTTGGTGTCTTTGAAATGTTTGTAAATAAATTCAGGCAAGAAATTATTTGATTGCAATTATTTGGCTAAAGAAATATATACAGTGCTATGTAATTGAAACCCTATTAGGCTCTAAGGGGCTACAATAAGTAGTGTTTTCTTTCAGATCATTATGTGTTTGAAAGCAGGAGTTTGAAGTAAAAGGGCAATCAAAATTCTGGTAAAGTTAATTGTGTCCCTTTTTAAGTAAGAATCTTTAAGCTGTGAATAGCTTTGGATCCAGAAGCAAGCCAGAAAGCGTCTCTATTAATGCAAATTATCTAACTGATAAGGTAGAAGCCACTGAAACGTGGACTGTCTATGAAACAAATACAAGAAAATATGAGGTAATTCCTCTGTTTTGCCTGAAATCAACAAGGGTATTTGTATATTTTAAGCAATGACTGACAGCCCAAAAGGGGTAGACCTCTGTTTTTCAGATAATCAGAGAAAACTGATGCCAGCTGAACAGCATTCAACGTACCATGCATTTACTGGCACAATAGGAATTATGTTTTGTGTTCTATGTCCTGTCTTGTGGTGGTTGTCTCATGACCAGAATTGTTGTGTTTAATGTTTTCATAGGATAGTCTAGTTTAAAATCAAACAGAAGGGTTAAATAAAGAAAAAATCAGATACATGTATTCAACTTGGAATACAAAGTGTTTGGATAAATCAGGAGAATGTGATATACTAAAGTCTAATACATTTACTTAAGTAAGAAAAAGAAACTTCATTGGCCAGATCTTTTAATTGAAAAATTGTTAAAATTTGCATACCAACAGTCTTTGGAAACCCACTCCCCATATTGCACATGGGATCCTTCTGGCTACCTCAGATTTCTAGCCAGAGGGCTGGGCAGGGTGGGAAGCTATTAGACACCAGAGGTTGTACTGAGTGGACTCCTCAAAGTGTGTGTGCTTGTCCTGGCTTGTTCCTCCAAAGCTCAGTAACAAAGTTATTTTAGTGGAAGGGTATATGTGGCATACATTGAATAATAAGACTAATGTACTGTATAATGGCAATGTTTGTGTTCATTGTTGGTAAAAGGTGTATGAGTGAAGAGTGGAAGTTTCCTTTCGATGGGTAGAGCTCCCCGACAGTAGGTTACGGTCCCTATGTAAAGGCCTGCCCACCCTAGGGTTAGGATTGGATTGGGTAGTGTGCCCCGATCTTTGATAAGGGTTTCTACCGTAGGCCACTTGGCTTTAGATTTATAGAGCTCTCTGCCTTCAGATTAAGATTATTATGCCTAGTGCTCTCTGACATAGCCGCACATAAGATTTAAATCCGTGAGGCCAGCACCCTGACCCCCGCCCCCCACCACCGCAATACTCCAACACCTTCATCTATGCCTGGGCTGCAGGGCATAGTTTTACCTGGCAGAGGGTGGGAGGATGCTGTGATGGAGTAGGAACTGTTTGCACAGTGACTGGGAGGGCAGGGGATGACTTGAGTTGATGGACAGTACCTGAGCCAGGCAGGGGGGATGGGGTGGTCAACACCTTTGCCCGGGCAGCTGGACAAAGGAAGGGAGCCTGCTGGACAGGGTTTGGTCAGTTTCGGTTTTGGGCTGAGGGAGGTGCAGCGCAGGGATTCCTATACTGGAACCCCCCAGAAGGACCTGATTGAGCGGTCCTGGTTGTGCCCACAAGCTCTGCTGTAGCCTGCGTTCCTATTGTCCAATAAAAATTCTGTTTTACTGGCTGTCTGAGAGTCCCTGTGAGTCCCAGGAAGAGGGCTGCAGGGCCTGACTTTCCCATACGCCGTAACAACTGGTGGCAGGGGTGGGATCTCCTGCACCCTGTGGACGGCGCTTCCTGCAGTAAGTGACTGGGGAGCAATAAAACGAAGGGACAGTGATGGAGACCAGGGTGGGCTGAAGAGACAGAGACAGTTTCAGGGGGCTAATAACCCCTGGGAGTGTGTGACCAGAGAGAAGGACTTTGCAGTAACAGGATCCCCCGGGGGATTGCAGGAGCAGTCCCGGGGCAGAAGAGTCTGCAGCTCAACCATGGCAGAGAGGTGGTGACCTGAAGAAGGGCTGGTGCACGAGGGAGTCTCCCTGGAACCGGTGGGAAGCTGAGAGCACGGGTCGGCGAGTGGCCAGCAGGAAGATGTATGCTAAAGGCTTTAAGAAAGACCTGGTGGAGAGGTGCAGGCAGAGGGGGCTGTGCATTGGGAAATCCACCAAAGAACAGCTAATTGCCCAGCTGGAGGAGAAGGATCGCTTGGGAGAACCGAGCCCTGTCCCTGAGGGAAGACGCCCAGTGGATGGAGAGTGGGCCCCAGGCCCTGACATGGCTGGGAGGGGCCAGACTGCTGCCGAGGAGACCCCCGAGACCCTGCGTACCTATACCCCCACCAAAGGGGAACATCCAGCGTCAGGTCCATCCGACCCAGTCGAGGGGACTCATGGCTGCTAGCACTGTGGCCAGCGAGGCCACATACGGGCCCAATGCCCCAAGCTCAGGGACACACTGAGCAGACCCAACCCACGGAGGGTTGACTGGTTAAAGACCCAGTTGGATGAGGGGCAACGTTCCCAGGAAAGCGGGGCTGGCAGAGTACCACCTGTGAAGGAGGGAAGAGGTCCCCAGGTCAGCTCCTCTGGCGGGCTGGATGCTAAAGCGCTGATCAAAGGGCGAGGAGCCTGGTTGAAGGCCAACGAGCCAGCCTCTGGTGAGAAACAGCGAAGTTTGGTAAGGCATTGAAAGTTTAGCATGTGTTTTGCTTTTATTTCAGTTGACCAAATCTGCCTTACGCTTTGACTTAGAATCACTTAAACTATATCTTTGTAATTACTAAAGTTGTTTGTTTAGTCTACCTGAAGCAGTTGGTTTGATCTGAGGCGTGCCGGAGGCTCCCCTGGAGATAAGAAGACTGGTACATATCAATGTCTTTGTTACCAGCAAAGCCATATAAGCTTGCAGCGTCCAGCGGGCATAACTGGACACTGCACGAAGGAGGTCCCCGGGGCCAGAGGTAGCAGCAGCTCTTGACGTCACGGTCTCATTATCGTCCCTTGCCTCGACGACTGGCACCAAGTCCTGCCAAGAAGCTCATGCATCAACTTCTGTGATGCTGCTCACTGCAGAGCGTGGGCCCAAAGGCCATTATGGTACCTGGCCAAATGGCAGAGATTGTGAGGGGTAAGCGAAAACTAAACAGTGTTGACTTGCGTCTCCTAGAGGAAAACAACAACTTGTTCATGAAAAATATCTCTTTTCTCTGAAAAGACGCTGTTTTGTAGCAATAATGTTTCCCGCTTCTGTTTCGGATGAACTCTGTATTCCTTTCTACTCACTACTTTCCCCCCTGCGCTTTCTCTCCGCGCAGTTGTTTCTTATGCCAAATAAAGGACTTCGGTTATTCACAGTTTCCTGAAAAAATCAAGGTTGAGAATAAACGGGGACTCATTCTTGGAATAGCCATCGAATCAAAACATTGGCTTTTCTATTGAATGCTAATAATGTTGACTTAATTCTCCTGGGAGGGGGGGAAAAACCCAACTTTTTCAGGAACAATATCTCTTTTTTTCTACAAAGAGGGTGTTCTGTAGCAATAAAATTTCCTGCTGCTCTTGATACCAAACGCCTATGTTTCGGAAGAAATCTGTATGCTTTCCTGTGAATACTCTACACTCTCGCTGCACAGTAGTTTCTTGTACCAAAAAAGGACTTTCGTTATCCAGAGTTACTTGAAAAATCAAGAGTAAATAAAAGGGGATTCGTTGTTGCAATACTCTTAAAAGGAAAACATGGTGCTATTACTGAGAAATACTGTTCCATTGAACGCTAATAATGTTGATTTGGTTAGCCTAGGGAAAAACAACTTTTTCATGAAAAAAAATCTCTCTCTTCGCTGAAAAGACGGTGTTCTGTAGCAATCAAGTTTCCTGCTGCTCTTGATACCAAATTTCTATGTTTCGGAAGAAATCTATAGTCTTTCCAGTGAATATGTTTTTCTCTACGCTTTCTCGTTGCACAGTAGTTTGTTGTACTAGAAAAAGGACCTCTGAAATCCATACTGAATTGAAACAATCGAGTTTGGGAAGAAACTGGTTCTCATTGTTGTAACACTCATCTAAGCAAATCACACTGCTTTTAGAAATGCTTTTCCATTGAACGCTAATAATGTTGACTTTGCTCTTCAAGGGAAAAACAGCTTGTTCAGGAAAAAAAACACTTTTCTCTGAAAAGACGGTGTTCTGTAGCAATAAAGATTTCTGCTTCTCTTGATAGAAAAGCTTATGTTTCTGATTAAATCTGTATTACTTCCAGAGAATACGGTGTCGTCTATGCTTTCTTGCTGCACAGTAGTTTCTTGTGCCTAAAAAAGGACGTCGGTTAGCCATAGTTACCTGAAAAATCAAGTTTGAGACTAAAACGACTATTATGATTTAGAAGTGCTTTTCCATTTTAAACTAATAATATTGACTTGGGTCTCCTAAGGAAAAACAACTTTTTAGGCAAAATAGTTATTTTCTCTGAAAACACGGTGTTCTGTAGGAATAAAGTCTCCTGCTGCTCTTGATAACAAAAGTTTGTGTTGCGGAAGAAATCTGTCTTCTTTCCAGTGACTAGGATTTTCTCTACTCTTTCTCTCTGCACAGTAGTTTCTAGTGCCAAAAAAGGACGTTCGTTATCCATAGTTACTTGAAAAATCAAGATTGAGGCTAAACGGGCACTCCTTGTTGCAATACTCATAGAAGCAAAACATAGTGCTATTACTTAGAAATGTTTTTCCATTGAACTCTAATAATGTTGACTTGGTTCTCCTAGGGAAAACAAACTTTTTCAGGAAAAAAAAAATCTCTCTTTTCTCTGACAGCACGGTGTTCTGTAGCAATAACGTTTCCTGACGCTCATGAGCCCAAAACTTATGTTTCGGAAGAAATCTTGTATGCCTTTCAGTGAATACGTTTTATTCTATGCTTTCTCTCTCTGCATAGTAATTTCATGTTCTGTTGAAAAAGCAAAAGGAACTTTTTAAACGCTATTTACATGGAAAACCATTTTTGGGGAGAAAAAGGATCAACTTTGGCAGTTAAAAAAAGCTTTTTTTTCACCTGAAAAGAAATTGACTTCTCATAAAAAGAAAGTCCTGAAAGCAATTCTTGTGCCGGTAGCAAGCCGGAGGAAATGCGGTTTCATTCGAAGGAATAGAGATTTCACTGAAACCGACCTTGTTTTTGAGCAAAATAATGACTACTCTAGGGACTGAAAAACAGCTTTTGAAACAAAAAAGAACTATTTTCTTCCAAAGTTGGTCCTCTCCTAGTAAAACATTTTCAACTGTATTATTTCTCATTGGAAAAGCCTTTTTTAATGGAAAAATGAATGTTTTACTAATAAGCTTCGTGAAAAGAGTGGCTGCAGGGAATAAATCACCTCTCTCTAGGTGAGACAAAGAGAATGTATATCTCTCATTCTCCCTCGAGCTAGAAAGATAGTCATGTGCCTTTTAAATGCTATTTTTCTCACTGTCTCTGATACTAAGGGAAAGTATTAAAATGGAAAAAAGTCAATGATGGCTATGAAGGACATTAGAGAGATACAATGTCAGAGAGTAAAGTTGTAGAGGTCACTTAAGTAGGTGAAAGCTAAGAAATAAAAATGATGACACAAGATGACAAAGCACCAGGTTTAATTTTGAAAGCAAATGTTACTTAACATTTTATACTGATGCCCAGGCAAATTACGATTGATGCAGAGCCCGTCCTTGTATGGTGACAATGAATACATGATTTCAAGTAACACAAAGACTGAACCCATGTTTAAGTCAGCTTTTGCTTTTTGGCCCCGCTCCCCCGCCCGCCGGAGCCCCTCAACCCAGCGGCCCCGCACCCCCGCCCGAGAGCGGCAAGTCCCGTGGCCCCGCTCCCCCGGTCAGAGTCCCGCAGCCCCGCAGCGCCGCGCTCCTGGCCGAAGCCCCCAACGCCGCAGCCCCATTCTCCTGTCCGGAGCCCCAAAGCCCCTCTATCCCAGACAGCAACCCTGGAGCCCCGCTCTCCCGGCCGAACGCAGCAACTCCCGCGGCCCCGCTACTGCGGCCCGAATCCCGCGGCCGCGCTGTCCCGACCGCAGCCCCTCAACCCCTCGGTCCCCCCTTTCTGCGTCGGAGCACCGCAATGCCGTGGTCGCGTTCCCCCGGCTGGAGCCCTGGGACTCCGCCACCGGGACCTGAGCCCCATAACGTCGCGGTCCCTTTTCCCGGCCGAGCGCGGCAAGTCCGGTGGCCCCGCTGCTCCGGCCGAAGCCCGCAAAACACAGTTCCGCTACCCCGGCTGGTGTACCGACACATTGCGAAACCCTCGCGTTTTGCTAGTAGTTGCAGTTTCTGCCACACAACGTAACCATCTGGGCTCCTGCTCAGGACTTGCTGCCGCCTGGTCCATGGGGTTGCGAATCAGGAGGGGCAGGGTTTGTGGTCGAAAACACTCACATTCTGCTTCCTCCTGGCTAATGTGCCAAATTGACCTATTGCAGGGGACTGGGGGGTTCTGCGTTTTCATTTAATTTTAAATGAAGCTTCTTAAGCATTTATAAAACCTTATTTTCTTTATATACAACAATAGTTTAGTTATATATTATAGCCATAAAAAGAGACCTTCTAAATATTAAAATGTATTACTGGCATGCGAAACCTTAAATCAGAGAGACTAAATGAAGACTCGGCACAGCTCTTCTGAAAGGTTGCCGAACCCTGATCTTTTGGATGCTTGAGGCACGCTCTTTCACTTTTTTGTGTGTGAATATATGAAAAGGGAGGTAAGGTTTGGGGGTACAGAGCACTCCCCTGACCCCAAGGTAATAACCAGAGTGGCCCCATTCATTTTTTTCAATGGCTTCCTCCTTGATTATTTCCAATGACTTGGCTGCCTACGCACCTGTCACTGGTCCGGGGATGGTTGTGCATGTGTCACTGGTCCAGGGTTGGTTGTGCCCCTGTCACTGGTCCAGGGTTGCAAATCTGGAGGGAAGGGGTTTGCGGTCGAAAACGCTCACGGTGATAACCAGAATGGCCCCTTTCATTTTTTCCACTGGCTTCCTCCTTGATTATTTCCAATTACTTGGCTCCCTATGCACCGGTCACCGGTCCAGGGATGGTTGTGCGGTCATTTGACAGATGTACGATTTGTACGAAGGTTTCAAAGCAGCTAAACACGAGAAAGAATTCCACACCATTGGAAAGCAAGTATTCCTCCTGTTCCCATCCTAAACTTGCTATTCGGATGCACAGCAACAACATGACCGAGATACGCTGTGAAAACAGCTACACATGA
This sequence comes from Mauremys reevesii, assembly GCF_016161935.1. NCBI lineage: Eukaryota > Metazoa > Chordata > Testudines > Geoemydidae > Mauremys > Mauremys reevesii. The sequence continues at coordinate 124,083,144 of NC_052624.1, read as the reverse complement.
GCAATTCATTCCAAATCACTCGTAGGCACGAATTGTTCCTGGAACCACCCTAAAAATGCTATTCGATTACACTCCTGCCCATTTGGCAGAGATCCGTTTGTGAAATAGCTAAACATCAGCTATTCAATCAAAATGTAAGCTAGGCACTTGAAAAGAGCTAATGAAGAATTCTTAAGCCCACATCAGTGCTAGACACGACTTTCTCCTTGAACCAACCTCCAATTGCTATTTGAAAGCATTGGTGGCTATTTGGCAGAGTTCCTTTCATGACAATTGCTAAAAAGGAGACGTTCAGTGCAAAGCACTGCTAGGCAACATTTGCTCCTGGAACCATTTTACAAATGCTATTCGGTTGCATTGCTGGCCATAAGACTAATATGCGTGTGTGAAAATGGAAAATATGAGAAATTCGTTCAGGATCATTTCTAGGCACCGATTTATCTGAGAATCGTCTTTCACAAGCCAATAGCATCCCCTGCTGGACATTTGGTAGAGATTCCTTTCATGAACATTGCTAAACATGAGCCAGTCATTGCAGCTCACTGATAGGTACGAATTTCTCTTTGAAATAGCCACAAAATATCATTCGGTTGCACTGTTAAGCCCTTTGTTAGAGCTCCTTCCGTGAAAATAGCAAAACATGACCCTTTCGAGCCTTATCTCTGCGAGCGAGGAAAGTCTAATGGAATCGTCCTCCTTCTGCAATTCTGATGCACTGCTGAGAATTTGGCAGTTATGCGGATTATTGGGAAGCACGAATTCCTCCTGCTCCCATCCTAAAATTGATATCAAGCTGCACTGCTGTCAATTTGACAGAGGTACGATTTCAACGAAGGTTTCAAAGCAGCTAAACATGAAAAAGGATTCCACATCATTGGTAAGCAAGAATTCCTCCTGTTCCCATCCTAAACTTGCTATTCGTATGCACAGCAACAACATGACCGAGATACGCTGCGAAAACAGTATTCATGAGCAAGTCATTCGAAATCACTCGTAGGCATGAATTCCTCCTGAAAACACGCTAAAAATGCTATGCGGTTCCACTGCTGGCTATTTGGAAGAGCTCCATTTGTGAAAATTCCTAAAAAGGAGATGTTCAGTGCAAACAACTGCTAGGCAACACTTTCTGAGCACACCACTTCTGAAAGAGTGCCGAGCCCTGCTCTAGCCAGGCTTATTGCGAGACAGAGAGAGAGTTTTTCCTAGGAACCAGCAGAGGGTGCTGTTGCCTCGAGTTTTGAGGCTTTTGAAAAAGCTCCGGTGAAGTAGTTTATTTTTCAAGAGCGCTATGAAAAATGGACTAGAAAAATGCCACCAAATCACCGGCCCGGGGAGCGGGTGCCTAGGGCCGGTCGTGCGCCGGGCAGAGGAGCGTGGATCCCGCTCCGTCGGTGGATCCGCGGGGTGCAGAACATAGAAAAGATGTGATGCGTTATGATTCTTTACGAAGTAGCAGTGCAGGCTATAAATACTACTAAAGCAACGCACTGAAATATTCACTGCCACACATGGACTATTGTCCTCAGGCAGTCGCTGAGCTCTTCCCGGCGCTTTGTCAGCCATACTCTACTTTGGTGACAAAACTCTTTTAGTTGTCTCTCCATATAGCCACATCTATTTCGGGCATCTCCACCAAAAATGTCTCAGAGACCCCCCTTCTCGGGTTGTCCCACATTAGTGAGACCTCACCATAGGCGACAGGTACAGTAATGTTTCATGTTGGAACAACGCTGAAGAATTAAGGGGAAGGAAAGTTTGGCTTCCTTCCTTCCCAACAGTTTCTACCTGAACTCTGGAGGTGCAAGGGGAAGTGGAGTGTTGCTGAAGAGAAAGGGGAGAAGAACATTAATGGATTTTCTGTCTGTCGTTCAAGAGAGGAGGCTAAACTTTGGAACATATGTGTTTACTTTGCATGTAGACTTGCATGTGTGTTTGAAATCTTTATCACCTATGTAAACTCAATTAAAAAAATTTGTTAAAGATCTTTCCTTGATGTGTTGCTATCCATGCAAAACATTAACACACCTGTTCACTCTGAAAGCCTCGCTTTCTCTGCTGAGAAAAATTATACCTTCATTTTAGGTGCCTGCTGAGCATCTTTACTGATATTTAACGATGTTGTATGTATTCAGGTGCCTGGTCTGCTCTGATAGCTAGCTAGCTTGCTCGATAGAGTAACTGTATAAATCTAGAGTTATGCTATCAGGAAAACAGGGGCAGTTACAATGGAACTGCTTAAAGAAGAAAAATTTATGCTTCTTATCAGTGTTCGTGATCAGTTAGATCGATGGATCCATCGACGATAGATAGATTAGTTAGATGGATGTAGCTATAGACCGAGAGATGGTATAACCTGTATAAACCTTGAGAAATGTCAAGGAAACGTGCATCCGACGAAGTGGGTGTTCACCAACGAAAGCGCATAAGTCTATAAGGTGCCACAAGACTCTCTGCTGCTTTTACAGATCCAGACTTAACGCGGCAACCCCTCTGATACTTGTCAGTGAAACAGGGGAAGTTCCGTTAGAAATGCTTAAACAAGAAAAATAATGCTGCTTATTAGTGTTCATGATTAGATAGATAGATAGATAGATAGATCCCTCATCTGGAAACCTTAAACTTTAGGTAGTTGGCTAATCTCTGTCTCTAGAATGGCCGAAAACCATGAAAATGGACAAGAAAAATGGGAGGAAATTACCGGCCCGGGGAGTGTGAACGCTGGGCTGGTCGCGCGCCAGCCGGGGGAGCGTGGCCGCGGCCCGGAGCGCCGCAAGACTGCAGCTGAAACGCCGCAAGCCCGCGGCTTCTCGCCATCGGCAGGTCCGCGTGGTCCAGAACATAGAAAAGACTTTACAAAAGAGGTGATCCATTGTAATTCGATCCGAAGTAACAGTGCAGGCTATAAACACTACTACAGCAACGCATTGAAATATTCACTGCCACACACTGTCCTGAGGCGCTCTCTGAACTCTCCCCGGCTGCTTTCTCAGCCCTACTCTATTTTGGTGACAAATCCTTTTTACTTGTCTCTCTTCATAACCCCGTCTATTTCGTGCATCTCCTCAATACATTTCGCAGAGGAGACGAAAATTAAAAGATTTTTCTGTACAGCCTTCAAGAGAGGAGGCTAAACTTTGGAACCTCTCGTTATGTATTTACTTTGCATGTAGAATTGCATGAGTGTTTGAAATCTTTATTTGCATGAGTGTTTGAAATCTCTATTTAAAATCAATACTCTCTCTCCCATAGCTTATCTCCACTGGAGAACAGAAGGATGTTGCAAAGCTAATGTTGTGTCAGTCACATAAATTGATTTAAATGATGAAGGACTGCATGGTAGGGGGAAACTGTTTGGCTCCTCTATGTTTTCATTTCTCTTTTTGGAGTTTAGGTTAATGAGTATTTTTTTGATAGTTAATGATGGCTTATGTATTCAGGTTCCTGTCTGTATCGATAGCTAGCTAGCTAGATTGCTAGATAGCATTACTCAAGAGTTATACGGTTACTCTAACAGGAAAACAGGGGCTGTATGAATTACAATTAGCCGGGGGTAGGCAACCTAGCCGAAGGCTACACATGAGCTGATTTTCAGTGGCACTCACACTGCCCTTTCCGCGCCACCAATCCCTGGCGTAGGGTTGCTCTCCGTTTTGATTTCAATTTATGTGAAGCATCTTAAACATTTTAGAAACCTTATTTACTATAAATACAACAATAGTTGAGTTATACATTTTAAACGTCACGAAAGAGACCTCTTGAAATCGTTGATTTGTATTTCCGGCAGGTGAAACCTCAAATTAGAGTGACTAAATGAAGACTGAGCACACCACTTCTGAAAGGGTGCCAAGCCCTTCTCTAGCCAGGCTTATTGCGTGACAGAGAGAGTTTTCCTAGGAACCAGCAGAGGGTGCTGTTGCCTCGAGTTTTGAGGCTTTTGAAAAAGCTCCGGTGAAGTAGTTTATTTTTCAAGAGCGCTATGAAAAAATGGACTAGAAAAATGCCACCAAATCACCGGCCCGGGGAGCGGATGCCTAGGGCCGGTCGTGTGCCGGGCAGAGGAGCGTGGATCCCGCTCCGTCGGTGGATCCGCGGGGTGCAGAACATAGAAAAGAGGTGCGTTATAATTCTTTACGAAGTAACAGTAGAGGCTATTAATACTACTATTGCAAAACATAGAAATATTCACTGCCACACATGAACTATTGTCCTGAGGCAGTCGCTGAACTCTTCCCGGCTGCTTTGTCAGCCATACTCTATTTTGGTGACAAAACCCTTTTAGATGTTTCTGTTCAGAGACACATCTATTTCGGGCATCTCCACCAAAAATGTCTCAGAGACCCTCTTCTCGGGCTGTCCCACATTAGTGAGACCTCACCATAGGCGACAGGTACAATAATGTCTCGTCACCCTTGAAAATGTTGGAACAGCGCTGAACAATGAAGGGGAAAGAAAGTTTTGCTTCCTTCCTTCCCAACAGTTTCTACCTGAATTCTGGAGGTGCAAGGGGAAGTGGAGTGCTGCTGAAGAGAAAGGGGCGAAGAACAGTAATGGATTTTCTGTCTGTCCTTCAAGAGAGGAGGCTAAACTTTGGAACCTATCGTTATGTGTTTACTTTGCATGTAGACTTGCATGTGTGTTTCCAATCTTTATCACCTATGTAAACTCAATTGAAACAATTTGTTAAAGATCTTTCCTTTGATGTGTTGCTATCCATGCAAAACATTAACACACCTGTTTATTCTGAAAGCCTCGCTTTCTCTGCTGAGAAAAATTATACCGTTATTGTAGGTGTCTGCTGACCATCTTTACTGATATTTAACGATGTTGTATGTATTCAGGTGCCTGGTTTGCTCCGATAGCTAGCTAGCTTGCTCGATACAGTAACTGTATAAATCTAGAGTTATACTATCCTAAAAACAGGGGCAGTTACAATGGAACTGCTTAAAGAAGAAAAATTTAAGCTTCCTCTCAGGGCTGGTCTAAAAAAAAAATATAAGATAAGATATTCACAAGATTCAATCACGAAGTAACGTAGCGAAATCGAAATATAATATCTTATATCGATACACTCATCCTCGCGGCGATCGGGGGGCTCCATGCTCTCTCCGCCGCCGCCGCCGCCCCGGGCGGGCGAGGGACGGGATCGATAGAAGCGAAGCGTTCGGGGATCGATATCGTCGCGTCTAGATGAGATATATATATCGATCGAAAAAAAATCGATCGCTACCCGCCGATACGGCGGGTAGTGTAGACGTAGCCTCAGTGATCGTGATTAGTTAGATCGATGGATCCATCGACAATAGACAGATTAGTTAGATGGATGTAGCTATAGACCGAGAGATGGTGTAACGTGTATAAACATTGAGAAATGTTGTCAGTGAAACATGCATCCGATGAAGTGGGTATTCACCAACGAAAGCGCATAAGTCTATTAGGTGCCACAAGACTCTGCTGCTTTTACAGATCCAGACTAACGCGGCTACGCCTCTGAAACAGGGGAAGTTCCGCTGGAAATGCTTAAACAAGAAAAATTATAGCTGCTTATTAGTGTTCATGATTAGATAGATAGATAGATAGATAGATAGATAGATAGATAGATAGATAGATAGATCCCTCATCTGAACAGCCTAAACTTTAGGTTGTTGGCTAATCTCTGTCTCTAGAGTGGCCCAAAACCATGAAAACTGGAATAGAAAAATGGAAGGAAATTACCGGCCCGGGGAGTGTGCCGGTCGCGTGACAGCAAGCCCGCACCTGAAACGCCGCAAGACCGCGGCTTCTCTCCCTTGGCAGGTCCCCGTGGTCCAGAACATAGAAAAGACTTTACAAAAGAGGTGATCCATTGTAATTCTTTCCGAAGTAACAGTGCAGGCTATAAACACTACTACAGCAACGCATTGAAATATTCACTAGCACACACTCTCTGAGGCGCTCTCTGACCTTTACCCGGCTGCTTTCTCAGTCATACTCTATTTTGGTGACAAATCCCTTTTAGTTGTCATAATCCTGCAGGAGCAGGCTCCACCTCAGGAGCTTGGCATTGGGTCCTTTCATCTGGTGCAGCTAGGTTAGGGGAGAGTGGTCGTTGTACACGGTGACGTCTCGCCCAGAGAGATATGGTTCTAGTTTCTTAAGGACCCACACCATGACCAGGCATTCCTTCTCGATGGCCGCGTATTTCTGCTCCCGGGGTAGCAATTTCTTCCTCAGGTACACGATGGGGTGTCTCTCCCTCTTTTTATCCTCCTGCATTAACACCGCCCCCAGTAAAGGGCTTGTCAAAGTCTGGGTTTGCCAGAACTGGGCCACTAACCAGAGCCTCCTTCAGCGCCCAGAGAACCTCCTGGCACTCCTCTGTCCAGACCACCATGTCTGGCTTCCCCTTCTTGCATAGATCAGTGATGAGGGCAGCTATGGCGCAAAACTGGGGCACGGACCTTCGATAGTACCCCGCCATCCCAATAAAGGCTTGGACCTTCTTTTTGGTTTGGGGAGAGGGCCAGTCTCTGAATACCTCCACTTTGACTGGTTCTCGCTTTAGGCAGCCGCTCCCCACCCGATGGCCCAGATAAGATACTTCAGCCAGTCCCACCTTGCACTTTACCCAGCCTCTCGGAGTCGGTCCAGCACTTGTTTAACCTGGGACACGTGATCACCCCAGGTGTGGCTAAAGACACATATGTCGTCAATATACGCGACGGCAAACTCTCCATCCCCCTCAGTAGCTGACCCACCAGGCGCTGGAAGGTGTCCGGAAAGGGGAACATCTTATAGGAGGATGTGACCCGGTATCCACCCAGTGGACAGTCAAATTAGTGCGTCCAGGCTGGTTGGAAAACAGCTGTCAGTACAGATGCAGCACCCTGCTGATCTCAGCGTGCTGGGCCAAGGTCAGCTGATTAGAGAGGGGAATTGCTTCCAGGGGGAACCAACTTTTGTCCCAGGGAATAGATCCACTAAAGGGTCATCTCCCTGCTCCTCCCAATGTCCACACACGGCCAACACCACATGTCCTCTGTCATAATATGGCTTCATCATATTCACATGGTAGACCCGGTGGTGGTTCGCCCGGTTCGACAGCTCCACCACATAGTTTACGTCATTTAGCTACTTGACAACCTTGAAGGGCCCTTCCCAGGCAGCCTGGCGTTTGTCCTTGCTCACGGGGATGAGAACCCTCACCTGATCCCTGGTGGGGAAGGTGCTGGCCTGCGCCGTGCGCTCATACCAGACCTGCTGCTGCCTCTGGGCTCAGGCCAGTTTCTCTATCTGGCCAGGCCCATGAGCTCGGCAAGTCTTTCCCGGAAGGTCGGGACATATTCCACCACCGACTCTCCATCGGGAGTAGCCTTCCCCTCTCATTCATCTCTCATCAGGTCTACCCCCCCCCTTACCCGCCTGCCATACAAAAGTTCAAAATGCGAAAACCCGTTACATTCCTGGGGTACCTCCCTGTATGTGAACAGCAAGTGAGGTAAGTACTTGTCCCAGTCCTGCGGGTGCTGGTTCATAAATGTTTTTAGCATCATCTTTAGCGTCCCATTGAACCTTACCACCAGCCCGTTGGACTCGGGCTGATACGCTGAGGCCCAGTTGTGCCGGACCCCGCATTTCTCCCACAAGCACCGGAGCAGGGCCGACATGAAGTTGGACCCCTGGTCCGTTAAGACTTCCTTGGGGAACCCCACTCTGCTGAAAATGGTCAGCAGCGCATCTGCCGCAGTGTCTGCTTTGATAGAGGACAAGGCCACCGCCTCGGCGAAATCTACCACCACCAGAATGTATTTCTTCCCCAACAGGGTCGTCTTGCTGAGAGGTCCCATTATGTCCAGGGCCACCTTCTGGAAAGGTTCTTCTATGATGGGTAAAGGCCTCAGAGCCGCTTTCCCTTTGTCCCGGGCCTTCCCCACCCTCTGGCAGGGGTCACAGGATTGGCAATATTGTCGGACATGGGTAAAGACCCCCCAGGCCAGTAAAAGTTCTGTAGCAGCCTCTACCGGGTGCACCAGATTCCCTGGTGCCCTGCGAGAGGGATGTCATGGGCAGGTACAGTAGCCTGTGGCGAAACTTCTGATGAACCACCAGCTGCCTCCTGATTCCCCCTGCCTCTACTTCCCCTGGGGGAGCCCATTCTTGGTACAGGAACACCTTCTCCCACAGGAACCCCTCCTTGAAACCTCTCCTCATGGACTGTACCACACTGAGGTCGGCCATTTCCCTTGGTCTCCGCAAGGAGGGATCTTTCTGCAACTTGGTCTGGAACTCGGCTGCTGGGGAAGGGATGGGGTCAGAAGCCACAGCCCTCCCTGAGCCTTGCCTTTGGGTAGGGTTCAGCCCCCCCCCGAGCCTTGCCTCCCCACCAGGGTAGGGTTCTGTGCCTCTGGAGTGACGTCCTCCCCAAGGTCAGGACGTCCTCCTCGCCGGCTCTGGCTATGTGTCATGACTAAAATGGTCCGGGAGTTGCTGGCCAGTCCTCTAGATCCCCACCCCATCAATACCTCGGTGGGCAAATGGTGGTGCACCCCCCACCTCCTTGGGGCCCTCCTTGTCCCCCCATTTCAGATGCACCGTCGCCACGGGCACCTTGAATGGGGTCCCGCCCACCCCCATCAGGGTCAGGAAGGTGTTGGGCATGACCTGATCTGGGGCCACCACCTCGGGCCAGGCCAGAGTCACCTCAGCGCCCGTGTCCCAGTATCCATAGACTTTCCTCCCATCAACCTCCAGGGGAACAAGACACTCGCTCTACAGCGACAGCCCCACGCCCACCCTGTAAACCGAGAACCTTGAGTCCGGGGCATCCAACCCCCCCAGAGGAGCCGGCCTGGGGACCTCCTCTCTCCTGAGCAGTTGATAAGCTGCGAGAGCCCCCCTTGCCTGGGAAGCCTGCCTCTTGTCCGGCTGGTCCTCTACCAAGTTAACCCGGTGTGGGGGTCAGTCGGCTCAGTCTGTCCTTGAGCCTGGGGCACTGGGATCGTATGCGGCCCCTCTGGCCACAGCGATAGCAGCTCATGTCCCGTTGGTCTCCTCGAACCGGTCAGTTGTCCCTGACGCTGGGCGTTCCCCTTGGGAGGGGCTTCTCCTATTCCAAGCAGCAGCTTAGCCAGAGCTAGATGAAAATGGTTCTATAGCTGTGTATTCATATACATGGATTGATGTTACAGATCAAACTCAGACTCCACTACCTAGGGCTACATCTTCATTACCCGCCGGTAGTGATCGATTTTTCAGGGATCGATATATCGCGTCTCATCGGCTACGTCTACACTACCCGCCGTATCGGCGGGTAGCGATCGATTTTTCAGGGATCGATATATCGCGTCTCATCTAGACGCGATATATCGATCCCCGAACGCGCTTCTATCGATTCCGGAACTCCACCGCCGCGAACGGCGGTGGCGGCGTCGACATGGAGAGCCCCGGACATCGATCCCGCGCCGTGAGGACGGGTAAGTTATCGATATAAGATACTTCGACTTCAGCTACGTTATTCACGTAGCTGAAGTTGCGTATCTTATATCGATTTTCCCCCTTAGTGTAGACCAGCCCTAGGTGTGTAAGTGAAACCATTAATGTAAAGCCAGTAAACTATGCAATTTGGAAATGTATGAAGTACAATTAGGGTAGGTCTATACTTACCGCACGGGTCTACGCGGAGAGTTCGACTTCTCGGAGTTCAAACTATCACGTCTAATCAAGACGCGATAGTTCGAACTCCCCACGCGCTCTGGTCGACTCCGGAACTCCACCACCGCGAATGGCGGTGGCAGAGTCGACCTTGGAGCCACGGACTTCGATCCCGCGGCGTCTGGACAGGTGAGTAGCCCGAACTAAGGTACTTCGACTTCAGCTACGCTATTCGCGTAGCGGAAGTAGCGTACCTTAGTTCGACCCACCCCACCCTTAGTGTAGACCACGCATTGAGGCCTGGTCTACACTAGGAGTTTATGTCGAATTTAGCAGCGGTAATTCGAATTAACCCTGCACCCGTCCACACAACAAAGCTATTTAGTTCAACCTAGAGGTCTCTTTAGTTCGATTTCTGTACTCCTCCCCGACGAGGGGAGTAGCGCTAAATTCGACATGGCCATGTCGAATTAGGCTAGGTGTGGATGGAATTCGACACTAGTAGCTCCGGGAGCTATCCCACAGTGCACCACTCTGTTGACGCTCTGGACATCAGTCCGAACTCGGATGCTCTGACCAGCCACACAGGAAAAGCCCTGGGGAAATTTGAATTACTTTTCCTGTCTGGCCAGTTTGAATCTCATTTCCTGTTTGGACATCGTGGCGAGCTCAGCAGCACTGGCAACGATGCAGAGCTCTCCAGCAGAGGAGTCCATGCAATCTCAGAATAGAAAGAGGGCCACAGCATGGACTGACCAGGAAGTCTTGGATCTGAGCGCTGTGTGGGGCGATGAGTCTGTGCTTTCGGAGCTTCGCTCCAAAAAATGGAATGCAAAGACCTACGAGAAGGTCTCCAAAGCCATGGCACTCAGAGGATACAGCCGGGATACAACGCAGTGCCGCGAGAAAATCAAGGACCTGAGACAAGGCTACCAAAAAATCAAAGCGGCCAACGGACGCTCCGGATCCCAGCTCCAGACATGCTGCTTCTACGAGGCACTGCATGCCATTCTCGGTGGGTCTGCCACCACTGCCCCACCAGTGACCGTGGATTCTGACGATGGGATACTGTCGACGGGCAGTTCCTCGGCGATGTTCGCGGACTGGGAAGATGAGGAAGGGTTTGTGGAGGACGAGGCAGGCGACAGTGCTTACAATGCTGATTTCCCCGACAGCCAGGATCTCTTCATCACCGTCACAGAGATCCCCTACCAACCCTCCCCGGCCGTTAACCCGGACTCTGAATCAGGGGAAGGATCAGTCAGTAAGTGCTATAAACATGTAAACATTTATTTTTGAAAGAACAGGAATATTAACTATGTGAAAAGAAGGTCAATATATATGGGGATAGAACAGAAATCCTCTTGGGACATTTCCATGAAGCTCTCCTGGAGGTAATCGAAAAGCCTACGCATGAGGTTCCTGGGGAGAGCTGCCTTATTGGGTGCTCCGTGGTAGCAGACTTTTCCGCGCCAGGCTCTCATCAGGTACTCTGGGAGCATTGCCTCCACGAGCATGGCAGCATAGGCCCCTGGTTTGTGCTGGCTTTCACGCAGCATGCGCTCTCTATCTCTCTCAGTGACCCTCCTTAGGGTGATCTCGCTCAGCGACTCCTGCATTTAATTAGGGGAATGAGTGTAATGTTAGTATTGGGAATGCTTCACATTTGCTTTGCATAACAATAAGCGTCGGTTTACAGCCATGTGGTGGAGGCTGCAGAGGGGCAGCATACAGGGATCAAAAGCTGTGTTTTTTCTGGTAACAAGAGGTTGCTGCTGTCACTGCTGCTGAGTAACCCTCTCTTGCCAGCTTCCCCACAGTCTGTTTTACCTTTTCAAGGGAAGGGGAAGAGGCATCAGCTAGATGCAGGGAGGAATGGGAGGAACTTTTAATGGAGGCAAAAAGAGGGGAAGTCTTAAGGTGAAAAGTGAGGGGGAAGTAACACCCAAGAGGGACTAGGACAGGGGTCGGCAGCCTTTCAGAAGTGGTGTGCCAAGTCTTCATTTATTCCTCTGATATAAGGTTTTGCATGCCAGTAATACATTTTAATGTTTTTAGAAGGTCTCTTTCTATAAATCTATTGTTGTATGTAAAATAAATAAGGTTTTTAAAACGTTAAGAAGCTTAATTTAAAATTAAATTAAAATGCAGAGCTCCCCGGACCGGTGGCCAGGACCCAGGCAGTGTGAGTGCCTCTGAAAATCAGCTCGCATGCCGCCTTTGGGAAACATGCCATAGGTTGCCTACCCCTGGACTGGCATCAGAGAAAGGGAGAGAAATTGAGTGGAAAAAGAAAAGGGAGATGCCTCATAAACATGTCCGAAAAGGGATCAGGCCAATTAATCATTGCCAATCACTCTGGAAGTGAATAGCCAGATCATTAAAGTTTCTAGTGCAGGGAAAATGTTCCCTGTTCATGGGAAATGTTTGGTTGGTTTGGTTTGGTTTGGTTTTTTGTGAATGAGTTACTTCCATAGGTTTAGGGAAGCATCTGTATTTTAGGATATTTGTCAAATGCCCAACCTTTAGGGTTTGCTCATCACTGGCTTTACAAGGATTTTTGCTGCTCATATGCTTTTGCACTGTTACAACATTTGAACAAATCATCAGTTTTTTATTCAAAATCATAATGCTATATATGGGGTAGAGACTGTATATTGTAGTAGGCTTTTGGTCTACTAGCAGTGCCTGAAAATTTATATTTTAAAAAAAGAAAACTAAAATTCACAAGAATTCACAATCTTATTTGGAGAACAGATTGAAAATATGAATGTTGATTTTTTTTAATTAAAGCAGGGATTTAGTGATAAGATGCATTTTCGTGCTTGTTTGGCAGTGTGAAATTTCAGAACTTTAGAATTCTCAAGGCATTTGCAAAAACAAAAAAAAAAGAGAATGTGAAGTAGGTGACTCTGAGTTCAGAACTCCTGTGATTGATAACCAGTGCGCGCGCGCACACAAACACACTTAACAGTAAGAAAAATTTTCCTTATCCCTATTGTCAACAGATTTCTGAACCATTTCCAATTTTTCTGCTATGCCAGATGGACCATTTTGAAATGAATCTGAAGTCGCATTTAAAAGATGTGATTGATAAGAATATTTTGATATTTTTTCATGCACAACAAATCCACATGTCTCGAGGATTGATTCTGCTCTCTCTGTATGAGCATGGGAAAGTATGTCTCAGGCTCAGTTTCCTGTCTCTGTCTCTCCAAAAGCAGTTCTCTGTATGTTTCTCCTGTGAGCTCCGAGGGAAGGCCACAGACCTTTATAGTTTTGTGACAGTTGAAGCTTTTCCTCACCTTCTCCCCCAGAACCTCCAGACCTCAGAGAGGAGAAGTTGATTGTAGTCAGCATTGCTGACTGCTGCAAGCCTGTGACTGTTACCTCTGACAGCATGGCTCTACAGCCATTCTTCACCCCAACCTGGAGTCAACAGTGACCAGTGGAGAAAGAGTCAGTTCTTAAATCATAAATGAACAGGCTATTAAAGGCTCAGTCCTTGAGGGTATTCACATACTAACAGAGTTGAGTTTCGCAGCTTGACAATGATCGCTTGAGACTATGGATCAACAGTCAATGGAGCTGAGCCACGTTAGGGGCTGTGGGGCATCTGGCCAGATACTGGCCAAAGAGGGTCCACCCTGCCGCTGTGAACCTACTATGCCTTTGGATGTGCAAACTATGCCTACCATAATGGTCACCCCAATCCAAGTTTCTCCTCTGTAACCCTAGTCACATTATCTTACAAAAGGCAGTCTAGAACTGCTTGTCCATATCTCTTTCTCTGTTTGAGTATCTAAATATATTTAGCTGCAGCCTGTTTTCTCTCCTCTGTTCCGACATAGTTAGGAGACTCCTCTGGGATGCAGACATTATTTTCAGGTTTGGCCTACTTCAAGCAACATTTGAATGGGCTTTTGGGACAGGTCTTTTGGACACAGTTGGCAGTGAAGCTGCAGATCAGAGAGAGTTGCACATGCTTCAGGAAAAGATGAAAAAATGCTTCTACATTAGACATAAGAGAGAGAGACAAGGTCATTCTCATAGTTTCTTATTGGCCTTGCAGACCCTGGCTCTAGGAGATGTCTGTATGTCCTCCCTGGCAACTACCCACAAATAAGCTCTGCTGATACAAAGTCAGGATCCAGGGAGGTTTCAGACTACCTTTTAGAATTTGAGTGGATGAAACTCTGTGACTTAGACCAACTAGTAGATGTTAAATTTCAATTCAGGAAGGATTCTATATCTACATTTTTATAGCAACAACTGGAAACTCTTCAGACACCACCGTTCTCAATTTAATGTTAAGTCAATTTCAGCCTAAACCTGCTTGTGCTTCTTGATTCATGACTTAAATAAAGGGCTCAGCCATACCACTTCATAGATTCAGTTAGAGCTTTTGAGTACCCACAGATACTCAGCAGCACCTCATATTTCATGATTCATCAAGACAGCAAGGATGTTTCTTTGATCTGTTGAATTTTATATTGTTAGCAGGATGCCTAACTTATCTCTGGAATAATTGATGGAGCAGCCCTTTTGAATCTGGCCTGTACATCTTTGTATTTCCCTTCTCTTATAGTTGCCTTTCTAATCACAACCATTTCTATTAGGATGATTAGTAAATTAAAGGCATTGTCTATTAAAAATTCCTTTTTTCTCCAGAGCTCATACTCTGCACCACCCCAGACTTCCTAATTAAGGAACTTCTTTTGTCTTATCACCTCAATCAATACCTCACTTTTTACATTTTGTTTTTTATTAAACTTACTCATCCTCATGATATTAGATGCCATCATCTGGCTATTTGCATATCAATCAAATCCTAATTAAACATGATTAATTATTGCTTTATAATGGCAAAAATCACAGGTCTGAACTCTTTAAAAAACAAAATTGTCAGTAAATCCTGGCAGCTATATCAGAAGCAAATAAGTAAGCCAAAAAAAACTCCTGAAAGCCTCAGCACATTCAGTGAAGTCTACATCCACATTTTAGGCAAAAAGAAAGTTTCTTATAAGGAAGTCTGCAGAGGGACCACTTGGAAATCTCAGTTCCTTTACCAGACATGACTACAAAGTGGATGTTGCATTTTATCAGCTACTGCTTTTGGTCTATAGGTACCATCCACTATTTTTCTTTTCTACTGTCTCAGCTCTGCTGTCCCTCCCTTTTTTCTGGTCATATTGCTTGCTGCTTTCCAATCGTCCTCAAGTGTAGTATATATGAGAATAGACAGCTTACTCATGCTTCTCATAACAGGAAATTCACTAGTCTGTTTTTTTCCCACCCCTGTATATACATATGTGACCGAACCAGTCACAGAGACCCCCTCGAGATTGTCACCTGACGTGCTGGAATTCTCTGAGCCCGTTTCCCTGCCAGCTTCAGACTTCAGAACCCTGCCTTGTTGAGCCAAACATGCAAGCCTGCTGCAACACAGACCAGGTCTGCTCCACACCCCCAAAGCTGCAGACTTTAACCAAAAATTGCTCAGCAGGTCACCTATCTCCAGCACCCAGACAGGGTCAACTCTTAAATTGTCCACCTGCTATAACACTGATAGAGAGAGATGCACCTATGGAGTGCAACGCCACACCCTTCTCTTGAACTTACTGCTAGAGTCTTGGACGCTGTACATGGCAGAGGCAGTACATGTAAAATCTCTGTTCGTCTCTGGTCACACCCTCTTCCAGTACCTTTAAACCGTATGATGTCATTCATAGGTGTCCTAGCAAGGTTTGGGGTTCGTGTTCCCTGGGTGCCTGAAAACATGTTGGGGTGAAGTATTGCTAACAGAATGCAGATAGCAATATCTGTTAAAGTGTACGTGTCTTGGCATTTAGCCACCAATGCCATGAGGTGGTGTGCCTCGGTTTCCCCTCCCATACAGCAGTGTAGGCCTGTTATGCTTTTGCTGCCGTGCCAAGCTTCCAGCCTGTTTACAGGTATAAGCTGAAAAGCAACAATAAATAAAAGCTGTATAAGCTGTCTTGTCACCATCCCTAGCATGTACAAAAGCTTTTTCCACAAATCAGGTATGTTACACATCTTCAAAGGTTTATTAGCATCAACTCCTTTGTCTTGACCCATAGATGAAGTAGCCAAAGACACAAGATAACCAGCAAATCTATGGCAGACAGGCTCTGTTCACACAGTTCAGCTTGTTCAGCATCTGTTGCATTTCCCAACCCCTTTGTGTACAATGGTAGGGGGTTAGACACAGATTCTCCTGTCTCTTTGGAGAAGGCTTTCAATTCAGTCATGTGTTTGAGGATTTGGCAAGGAAAGGGTACACTGCAACCATGCCTGCCCTCAGCCTCTCCCTCTGGAATCTCTTTGTGTTAGACCTCACCCGATTGTGAAGTTTCCCATATGCAAAGTTTTTCTTCCTCCTGCCTTGAAGAGACAGTTTTATCTCTTACAAGCGTAGCAGGAACACCATCTTTCAGTAGAGTGCTTTGTATTGGTAAGATCCCCTCAGTCACCCCATTCTCTGTTCCCAAAAGGTCAGTGGGGTGAACTTTCCCCTCCAGGAGATTTGATCCCCGGTCTTTCCTTAAAACCTGATCAGCGGGTGAGGGGTCTGGCATTTCAGATGCAGATCCTTCACCCTCCTCCTGGGGAAATTCCTTCCTACAAAAGGTGGGCAGACTCGCCTGTCCCCCCTCATCTTCCATCTGGACTTCCCTTTCTGGGTTCCCCTCTCAGGCAGACACTCCTGTGTCCCCCAAAAGGGAAGGTGACCCTGATACAGCTGTGGGATCACAGCTACCAGCTATTACAGACCCTTCAATGACCAGCAAAATCCCTCCTTTTTCACTCAGGTTGGGCTTGCTTCCAGCTACAGAGCCTTTGGGGTCTGTTCCCACTGCAGCGGTCATCAGGACCCCAAGTTCCATCTCCAGGATACATGTCTCTGTGCACCCTAGGGCCGGGCCTGTCCCTTGCTGAACTACATCTTCCTGGCAGTCAGCATCTGGGAAGGCCTCTCTGTTACAAGGTGGAACATCCCCTCCCCCAGGGAGATGATCACAGGACAGGAGCTGGCTCTATCCATCCCTTCCTGCAGGGACCTGCCTTGAGCCCCGAGGTTACAGGAACTGGCCTCGACCCTCCCTGCCCCCAACGGCCCATTTTCCATTGCTACAGAGTAATAAAAGAGACACTCTCCTATTTCCCCAGCAGCACATGTGACTTCACCCTCCCTTCTGGGGCTTTCAGCACAAGATTCCTTCTTGCTGCTAACAAACCCTGGGACAGATTCTGCCACATCAAAAAAGTCATTCCTCAGTAGAAACGGTGCAAAATTGTGTGCCACCACTGCAACAGTCAGTTCAGCCTGCAAATCACCAGTTTCCATGTGTACCTTGGCTAAAGGTGCTAGGACCTTATAACCTCCCACCAATTCTAATTCTGCCATTCTTCCTGGTAACAAATCCTTCTCCTGGATCAGGGTCCCTCTTGACCACAGAAATTTCTGCACCAGTATCTCTCCAACCTTGAAGCACTTTGCCATTAAGCTTAATAGCATGCATATGCTCCCTGCTTGATTGTGTAGAAGCAACCTTTACAAATCTTGTGTGGTCAGAGGCAGTAGCCTGGGATACACTGTGTTCTGAGATGCAGCAGCTTCATGTTTTACCTGGTGCCTGTTCCCACTCAGCCAAGGACATTTATTCCTTAGATGCTCAGTGGACTTCCAATGATAGCACTTTCTGGGCTCCTCTGTTTGTACAGGAGACTTGGGATGAGTAACAGGAGAATGGAGAGGTGAACGCCCAGTCTTCTTTTTCCCAGGGGTAAAAAGGTGATTCTGCTTTCCACCAACCCTGTACTCCTCTGCCAGTGGTTTGTTTAATTGCAGCTTCTGATTGCTCATAAGAGTCTGCGAACCCACTAATTCACCCACTGCATCCACCTTTTTGTCCCACAAATACTGTTTTACATCATCACTGCACATATTCAGGAACTGTTCGTGAGTAACCAAATCACACATTTCTTCAAAGCTTGTAATGTGTTTCTACTTATCTAACAAATCTCTCATTTCATTTACATAGGCCACCTTACTTAATTCAGAGCCCCTCTTATGACTCCTAAATTTAACCCTGTAGGTTTCAGCTGTAATCTGGAACTGTTTCAAAACCAATTCCTTAAATTTACCATAGTTTGAAGCATCAGCAATAGGGCATCTTATTGAATATGTCCAGAGCTCTCTGTCAATTTTGCAACCATTTTTTGATCCTCGGGAATCAAATGGAGAGTGCACAGTCTCTCAAAGGTGATGAAATACTCAGCGATATCACTGGATTCATCATATGGTGGACATAACTGTTCCCATTTGTGGACTTTTGGGGAAGTGGAGCCAGCTGCTGAAGGGTTTTGTCTCTTCCACTCCCTTACAGCCAGTTCATGCTTCTGGTTCGCAATCTGGGCCTCAGTTTCTTTGTCTTTTAACTCCAGGGCTAGCTGCCTCTCTTTCCTTCTCCTCCTGAGCAGCTTGCTTGCTAACCTCTGAGCTTCAAGCTCTTTGTCTTTTAAGTCCAGGGCTTGTTGGTGTGCAGCCCTTTGTCTGGCTGCTTCTGCCTCCTTCATTTCCCTGGCCACAGCTGCTTCTTTCAGCCTCATTTTTGCCTGCCACATTTGAAACTCATGGTCCTTTGCCTTCTCTTCCACTTCCAGTCTCGCCAAGTCTAATTTTGTAGCTAGAAGTCACTGGAAGTCATTTTCCTGCATTCTTGTGCTTATTTCCCTCACCCGAAATAAACAGAAAATAACAAACCAGTAACCACTTTGTTCTCCAACCACCACACTCAAAACTCACTTAAAATCACTACCAGTGTCTCAAAGCAATCAGCTGTGCACAGATCCTGCTTGACTATGCCACTGTGATGGGTTCGGTCATAGAGACCCACTTGGAGCTGTCACCTGACGTGCTGGAATTATCTCTGAGGCCGTTTTCCCTGCCAGTTTGGGATTCCAGAACCCGGCCTTGTTGAGCCAGACATGCTAGCCTGCTGCAACACAGACCCAGGTCTGTGTTGCAACAGACCCAACCTGCAGAAGTTAAGTGACCTGCTGAGCAGTTTTTGTTTATTTACCAGTTCCCAATGGGATCCAAACCCCAAATAAATCCGTTTTACTCTTTATAAAGCTTATACAGGGTAAACTCATAAATTATCTGCCCTCTATAACACGGATAGAGAGAGATGCACAGCTGTTTGCTCCCCCAGGTATTAATCACTTGCTCTGGGTTTACTAATAAACAAATGTGACTTTATTAAGTATTAAAAGTAGGATTTAAGTGGTTTCAAGTAATAACACAGAACAAAGTAAGTCACCAAGCAAAATAAAGCAAAACCACTCAAGTCTAAGCCTAATACATTGAGAAATTGATTACAGGTAAAATCTCACCCTCAGAGATATTCCAATAAGCTTCTTTCACAGACTAGACTCGTTCCTAGTCTGGGCCCAATCCTTTCCCCCGGTACAGTCCTTGTTAGTTCCATCAAACATCTTAGGTGGAAAGCAGAGGTTTTCTCATGATTGGCAGACCCTTTGTTCTGTTCCACCCCCTTTTATAGCTTTGTCACAAGGCAGGAATCTTTTGTCTCTGTGGGTCCGCCTTCCTCCCCCCCTTCTAAATGGAAAAGCACCAGGTTTAAGATGGATTCGAGTATCAGGTGACATGTTCACGTCCTGTGAGACCCCAGCCTCCATTCTTCCTGAGCTGGCTCTCTCAAACATAGGAAGGCTTGCAAGTAAACAGAGCCATTTACAACTGATTGTCCTAGTCAATGGGAGCCATCAATGGCCCACACTTTGTATAATGACAGTAGAACTTCAGAGTTGTACTTTATATTTCTAGCTTCAGATACAAGAACAATACATGCATACAAATAGGATGCATGTAGTTTATAAGCTTTGTAAGGATACCTTACAAGAAACCTTTTGCCAAAAGGATTTTCAAGTTACATCATATTCATACTCATAAGCATGTTTCCATAAAACATCTGGAATGCAATGTCACAACATGTTTGTAGTTTTAGGGTTGTAAGTTTGGACTTTGATGTACTTTACAGGCTCACACAAGGGAGCAGTTCAAGCACCAAGAAAGTTACGCAGGGAACCATCTATGTGCTTTTATTACCCTAGTCAACCCCAAAAACTTCCAGACTAGTGGAGATCTTCTTACGTTAAGACATATTTATAATAAAAAAAATAGTCTATTTCCTCTATTTACTGTCTCCATTGTTCAGTTTAAATGGAGAGGGGAGTAGATTGTTTTAGGCAAAGAAGAAATGCTGGGCTCCTTTGAGTCAGTGTGTCAGAAGTTCTTCTAACAACTCAATATTGGATTTGCTGTGAGACAACACATTGGATCTTCAAGTCTCAAACTGTCATTCACACCACATTTAACACTTAATTTTTATCTTGATTTTTTTTAATATAGTATATGATTTTTCTATTTAAACCTGTAGACAATAACATCACAAATAATATTTGTTACCATTCTCATCCTCTAGAGGTAAATCCATTTGTCCAAGTAATACCCTAACATCTGTCCTAGAGAGGGAAATGCAGACAAGGCCTCCACCACCTATTCCTCACTACAGACAAACAGATAAGTAAGAACTATTTAGTTATTTAAGTGTTTTTGTTAAGTTAATGTTTAATGAAGTGACAGTATGGGCCAGAGCACTCACACCTTTGTCAGGGCATCTCAGTTTTGAATTGAAATACTCATGCTATTTTAATCTGTTAAACAGATTGCTAAATGTGACAATTTATGATGAAATGTATTATAATTCTAGGACATTCAGTAGAGACTACCCATGCCACTCTGGTTTTTAATCAAGAGCAGTAGTGAACATTACATTAATGTTTTTGTTGTGTGTGTTTACACTATATGGCATATCATTTATTACCTTGGTGCAATAAACAATTTTTGAAAGATTTGGTATACATTCTGAACATCAAAGAGCCTCTGAGGGGAAAAAGCTAGAAATCAAGGGATTTACTCACTAAACATGTCTGCCCACATCGTTGCAGCAGTTTTTTTTTAAATAGACAAATAGAATGTATGGGAGCAGTAGAAAGGGATAGAAGATCTCTTATATAAAAATGTAATTTATATGAATCTTGTGTCCAAATTTGGTTACCTCATCAAAAGAAATGTATAGAGTAAATTGGGGGGGGATGCATCAAAGCAGTGAAAAATCTTAGCTCTTTACCTAATTACAGTTCACAAAATTGCAGAGACTATTTAACATGGAAAGGAGTTATTCAGAATTAAAATTTAACTGAACAGACCTTTCTCTCTACCTTTCTCATAATGAGCACAGGGGGTCATTCATTGAAATAAAATGGGAATAAATTTAGTGCCAGCAAAAATAAATATTGCTTTTATGCTATATAGTCAATCTGGGTAACTTATTGTTGCAAGAGGTAGAAACGCATATTGTAGCTAGACTTTTAAAAGACTGAATAATTTTATAACCATTTCTAACTATTCTTTGCAAACTAAGATATGGGTAGTTAGTTCATGGCATATAATGGTTGTCTGTGGGAGGTCACTAAGTATTGTTTCCTCTATAGTGGCCAAAGAGGGCAAAAGTGGGGATGTCACATTCCTTGGGTACTGACCGCTGCTGGAGCAAGATACCAGACTCCTTGGCTGTATGGTCTTATCTAACATATCAGGTCCTGTGTTTGTAAGACACGGTGGCCTTGAGTGTCCATAGGCTTTTAACATTCTGGGCTTCACAACCAGGAGTTATATTTGTTCAGTTTTGTCTCTCAAAATGTTTTGCTGAATCTGGATTTAAGATGATCAGACCCTTAAAAGGATATTGGAAACCAGGCTTTTGATGCAGGGAATGTCTTCTGTTCTACATTTTGACAGTATCTAGCAGAATATGGGCCTAATTCTGGTTGGTGGTTTCAGAGACTACCAAAATATAAATGAATAACAATAATAGACTGTTCATTCCTTGAGAAGATTCAGTTTATCAGAGTGTAAACTAACAGATTCAAGATTAAAATCCAGCCTAAACCACCTGCAGGCATGCCTAAAACAAGGCTCTTAAATCAATGTTTAGGAGCATATATAAAAGACACCTGGTTTTCAGTGGTGCTTAGCTCCTGCATCTCCCATTTACTTCAGTGGAATTCATTGGAAATTAACACTTCTTGAAAAAACAGCCCGCTTATTTTTAATTTTAGGTGGCCAGGTTTGAAAATCTTCGCCTCTGGATTAGAATGATTTGTAAATAAAACATTAATTTAATATTGAAACATTGAATTTTTTTGGAAACAGTAGTTTTTGAAAGGCCTCATGTCACTGTCTTCAGATATATGCAGTGGTGTTGTAGCCATATTGGTCCCAGGATATTAGCAAGACAAGGTGGGTGAGGAAATATCTTTTGTTGGACCATCTTCTGTGGGTGACAAGCTCAAAAACTTGTCTCTCTCTCCAACAGAACTTGGTCCAATAAAAGATATTTCCTCACCCACCTTGACTGTCTTCTGATTACAGTTAAATAGCATATTTGAATAATTATATATACTAACAGTCGATGGTTTCATTCATTTTTATCCTTTGTTTTAATATGTAGCTGAAACTTGACCTGCCATTATCCCTCACTTCAGAGATAGTCTTTTGCTTTTTTTGCATATATTTTTTAAAAGGACAATATTCAGAACATTGGCTTGTCTGTAACAAAGTTTTCACTTGCAAAATAAACTACCTAAATATCTGTGTGTTGTAGATAAATTGCTTGTGGTATTCTACCTTAATATTTGAATGACTGAATTGCTAATATTAATATTTATAAAAAACAGTTAATAAAAAGTAGCTATTTGTTCAGTGGGCACTGAAATGTACATTAGAGTGAATAATTAAGATATGATTTCTGTAAAACTTTGTAACAGCTTTCTAATGCCTGGTGTTTATTGATCTTGCTGTCCAATGGCATAATATGCCATCAGATGTTATGGTGTTTTTATATCATTTTGGTAGTTTGGGAAAGTGTGCTATTCTTGCTTATGTAACTGTATCTTTCATTTAACTGAAAATTGTGTTCAGTAATATTTTATGGTTTTAATTTCAGGAATAATGGAAACAATGGCTTGCCGAAAACATTAAAAGTGGAGCCAGTGATTGACTACTTCGATGTCCAAGACTGAAATAGTTAACCTTAAATTATTATTTAGAAAAATGGAGGTGAAGATACATATCTATCATGCAAGTTGCTTTGTGGCTAATTAAATGATTAACTATTCAATATATTCAAAGTTTAAAATAGTAAAAAAGCACTAGCGAGTTAAGTATATGAGAAAGTGTATGAGAAACATAGCATTGTCTAGAAATTAACTAAAAATGAAACTGATATTTTAAATTTGACTGCAAATTTTCAGCTGCTCTGACTATTTTTACGTAAATTGCAGGTGCAGGTATTTTTCACCTCAGGCTGGTACATTTTTCTTCTCTGTTTGTTTGGAATCAGAGTATCTTTAATGAAGTGAAACTGCCTATCCATTAATTTGTAGCTGAAAAAACTGGTTCTTAAACTGATTCTATTGGGGTAGTGATATTAGTAGCACACATTCCAAAGATTTATACTGAGGGATCCAACTGTACTGTTAAAAATTAACAAATCACAAATTGCTATAATATAATCCTAATGGATATATTTTCAAAGAGTTTTCATGTGATTTTAATCATTCCATTTCTACTGCAAACATATCAAATTTGGGAATGAAGTGTCTGAGTTATTCCCACATGGAATAAAACTAAAAATTTAGCTCAACTCTACAATATGTTACATATTCCCAGTGCTTAGGCACAATGACACCTGCTAAAGAGGAGTACATCTCATGTTCACTAGCATTTGAGGATTTGGGTACTTTCCAGTTCTTGTTCTTGAGGTGGAGGAGGAAAATGCCATTTGTTTGTTTGTGAGTTTTTAATTACGCATAAGAATAATGGTTTAGTTTTCTTTGTCTTTTATTTAGTTCGTATATTTAAACCAAATAGAAGTATTAAATTAAAAATGAAAAAATTTAATTCAAACGCTTGAACAGTAAGAACTCCACGTATGGCTTTGATGTTCCATAGAGATTGAATAATGTGTCTAGGATTGTCAAACTGATGACTTCAGTAGTTAAACTTTTCCTCTGTACAAGCTTAGAGCAGTAGGTTTGTATTGGAATATGGGTTGAGATTGCAGCAATTCTTGAAAACTTTATAAGAAAGTCTGGTATGGTAAATCCCGCTCAATTAAAACAGCCCTTTAATGATCACATTACATTTTAAATATATTATACTTTACACAATTGAGTAGCCAACACAGTCTCCTAGATTTCAAATTGTTTCACATTAATGGTTGTCCTCATGAGGGAGGAGAGACCCAGAGCTTTAGCTGGTGTAAATTGTCTTAGCTCCATTGACTTCAGTTGAGCTACAACAGTTTACCCAAGTTGAGGATCTGGCCCCTTATGCTAATAAGCTCCTTACTCCTCACACTATGCTGTCTGTCTCACCCCTCCTGACGGCACACAGCCCTAGATGTTGTTCCTTTGTGCAGCTCTTTGCGCTCAGGAGCAGCTTCTTTCTGGATGTCCCAGAGAGTTTATGGAATGTTTGAGGGCCATTAGCCACAGAGGTTCATTTTGGGGTGGATATGTATCATAACATGTTGACTTAAAATAATTGTAGTATTCTACATTGTCAAGATGTTATGGGTTTTATGGTTTTCTGTTGATGCATGTGTATAAAACTTACTTTCATTTAGGAAATGACAACACAGTGTAATATGTTTCTAATTAAATGTTTGAGATACATTTTCTCCATTTAAAAGAACACTGTCAAGGAATGTTGATCTTTTTCGTGTGTGAGAGTCTTCATACAATGAGTTTCACATACAATGAAAATAATTTTCTTTTACCTTTTTCCTTTCATTTGGTGAACAGAAATGAACTTTTTTTTTTATGAATGAATCTTAAATAAACTAACTTTATGATTTGGCATGACAGTGCACAAAATTCTTAAACAAGTTGAGCTCTTGCAAGGTGCTTAATGTTTTCAATTTCTGTTGACTTCAGTGGGTGAATAGGTTTCTAAGCACCTTTCTAGAAGTATGATCTTGCAGACACACAATTAAGTAGGCCTAACATGTTAGAGTCTCATTTATTTCAGTGTCACTGCATGACTGAATGAGGGTTTGCAGGATGGGCCCATAGTTTGTGACCCTACATTTAATATATTTTAACACAGGACTTCATTTAAAATAGCTAAAACATCACCTACATATTTGTTTGCAATTTGTATGAGGCTTTCATAGCAGTATGTCTAGTTCATGCACTTTAATTGGTATTTTTAACAAATTGTGATTTTGCAACTTAAATGTGAGGCTGATGAGAAACAGTCTAGAAGATGTTCAGGTTCTGAATAAATCTTTTAATACTTCCAGCTTTTGATCAGAAGAACCAGAGAATTTTCAGTTTGCAAAATAAGGCTAATAAATATTTTGAATTCATATCTACTGATTAATCAAAATGCCCTTTATGAAATATCTAATAAAAGTTTTGCTCAGTTGTGAACATTCACATATCTCTATGCCTATTTTAATACCAAGAAGGTCAAAGCTTTTAAAAAATCACTGACACAGAAATGTTTATTCAAAATTTCTTATTGTAATAGTTCCGTTAAAAAGATCATTCATGCACTTCCCTGGGAAAGCAATATCAAAACAAGTTTTTTCCAAAGTATAATTTTCCAGCTTTAAAAATGAATTCAGCTAGGTTTAATTGTGGTGTTCTCCCTTCTGCTTTGCTTTGCTTTGGATCATTTTACTGCATATGTGTGCCTAATGAGAATGCTTTTCTAATATACCATTTTGTATTTCTTCTTATTCTGAGTTGGCTCTTAGTCTATTTATCTAAGAGAAAAAAGAGTGAAGTCAGTGGCATTGACTTCGGTGGAGCTAGTATTCCACCCTTTGTCTGTCAATTACATTGCACAGGTCTCAGAACAATACTGTATTTTGTAAATTGTTCTGTATTGAGTATATTACAATAAAGAGATTGTCTTTGAAGTAAACTGAGGAAGGGCAAATTGGTTACAATACATATAACTTTGCCAAGTGCTTTTAAACTATTGTATATAAAATACAGATTGAATTTTGGCATTGGGACAGTGTAACTCTTCGGTGGTTTAATGTGTTAAGAAGTGCTCTGATTATTCAGTGCTTGATGTACATTAATCTGTGCATAATCTAAAATCCTAGCTGTGCAAGTTAGCTATGGAGACCACTGTTTTGTGACAGTTTTACAGTATGTGCCTCATGAACACTCTTTTCATAAGTTATTTGGTGACAAGATTATATTTCACTTGATTCCTTTCAAGTTTAGTGGTGTAACAGGTGACTTGCTGTATAAAGCTGTAATAAAATTAAGTTCAAATTGCTCTGTGTTGTAGTTGTTTGCAAGCTTTTAGGTAGGTGTACATGTGTTGAGAGGGTCTTAAAATGCTATAGGAAGACAAATTTTGAATGGAATATCGGGGTGGGGTCCTTCACCTCAAATTCTAAAATATCAGGTTCAGTTTTCTTCCTGCATTTCAACATTTTTAAACAAACATCTTTTGGGGGGGGCCTCCATACCAAAGGGGGAGGAGAGAGAGCGGGGGGACTATCTGCTATCTATGTGGAATTTAAGAATAATTTTTTGCTAACTCAAGATTTTATCACAAGTCTCACAATATATGATCCTTTTTTGAGGGATAACCCCCTATTGTATTCCACTGTGGGTTTACACATGCACACCATTTGCCCAGAGTCGGAGGATTTGAATGTAGAGACATTGGTCCACACATGCACCCTGGCTCATCTCGTGCCTCCAACCCAGGGGATTTGAGGAGGCCAACCAACTCTCTCTCCAGTTCCTTCTCACCTCTGCATGGTCTGGGTTGGAACCTCCAGTGTCCATAACTTCAGCTTCATCCTACAAAATACGATTATTTGAGTGTTTGCTCGTGCTGATTCCATTCTAGGTGTGCGCACACCCATGTGCACAGTCATCAGAGATTTTTGCCTTAGCGCTATCCGAAGGGCTGACTGTGGTGCCTCTTTGAGTGCTGCACCCAAGTGCTGGTATATCAGGCGCCGTCGACCCTATTCCCTCTCAGTTCCTTCTTACCATCTGTGGTAGTTAGTCAGAGCGCCTTTCCTTGCTTAGCAAGGGCTAGTGGTTTTTTCTCCTTTGGACTTCATGCCTTAAGACTTTGTATATAGTTGATTCTTCAGAAATTAGTGTTTGTTTAGTAGTTAGAGTCCCAGAAGGGACTCTGCCCCAGGGGCATGCCTCAGTCTCCAGGGTTAAAGCCCTGCACAGACTGTGAAAGGCCTAAGCAGCTGTCTCAAGTGCTTGGGGGAGGCACACATAAAAGACAAGTGCAGTATCTGCAAAAACGTTCAGACTCGCAAGCTGAAAGAGCTGGACATTTGACTGGGCTCTTCTGATAGAGTCTGCCCTCCATCTGGCCTCCAAGCCCTCTCGGCATGATTCACCAAGCACCTCGGCATTGGTGCGAAGTGCACCCCCAGCACCAAGCTCTGTTCAGCGCCATTCCCTGTTGCTGGTACTGAAAAAGAAGGCCAAGAAACAAGGATCCCCAGTGCCAGGAAAGAAGACCCATGTTGCAGCAGGCAAAAGACCTGCCTCAGGCCATCAGTATAGCCCAGAACCCTGCAGTTTCCCTTCTTCCGTTGGGGACCTTAGCCCCGTGAAAGGTCCCCCTCCGACTCCTGTGAGCAGTATTGGACCAACTCCCCTGCCAGCACTGATGACTTCATGTACTCCCCTGGCATAAAGGGAGCAAAGGCCACCAATGCAGCAGAGGCCGCAGGCTTCAGCAAAGGCCCCCCAAGAGGGCAAGTCAGCCGATAATACTTCTCAGGCATCAGTTGAGTGCCATTGATCCTCCTAGACAATGACGCACTCTCCACCTCCGCACTGCCAGTCACCAGACCAACCACCAAGATCATCTGGAGCTCGCCATAGATCACTGGCACCATGATCACGGTCCCCATTATCTCAACATCTGTCATTGAGAGGGAGGCATAGATCCCCTTACTACCGGTACCCATCGCCTCCCCGTCGGTCACGTGTCATCCCTATGTCACCTATGCTGCGGGAGCGTTCTGTCCCGCCCCCAGTCTCCCCAGCATCAACACTAGTCTCCACTGTTATCTGTGATCTCTAAGCAGACCCAAGCATCCATAGCCCCTCCATGTTCTCCAGAAGATGGTTCCTCCAGTACTGAGGGACAGTTTAGACCCTTGTCTAGAACCCGACAGCGTGACTGGGCAACTGAGACAACAGCAACAATGCAGTGGCAGCCGGGTCAGTGGTCCGTGCAGTGGCCTTTTTGGAACACACGGGGAGTTCTGGTCATGGCTATGTAGCCATTGCTCCACTCGTTGGCTGCCACCTCGGAACAACAGCTGCCGGCACCGGGCTCGGTGCAGGAAGCATGCCCAGAGGCCGAGGCTGAGGAGGTTGTGACCACTCCTAAGCCGCCCTCCCCCGAGGAGGAGTAGGACCAGGGCCCCCTGCCTGTGGTACAGTCCTACCCTTCATCCCCAGATGAGGCAGTTGTAGGCCCCTCCAGGGCCAGTCTGGTGGATGACTTTAAGGACCACCAGGCGGTGCTTCATCAGGTGGCAGAGAACTTGGGCCTGGAAATGGAGGAGATGGCTGAGCGATGGACACCCTATTCAACATCCTTCGGCCTCGGCCTGTGTCACACTACTGGTGCATGATGGGGTCCTCAAAATTGCCACATGCATCTGGCAAACCCCTCCTCTATTCCTCCCACATCAAAACGGGCTGAAAAGAAATACTTTGTCCCAGCCAAAAGTTTTGAATATTTGTATACCCACCTCCCCCAGCTCACTGGTGATCTTGGCGGCCAGTGAGAAAGAAAAGCAGGCACAATCCAGCTCAACCCCAAAAAATAAAGAGGCCAAATGATTGGATTTGTTTGGGAGGATAATTTATTCCACCACCAGTTTGCAGTTTCGGGTGGTGAACCATAAGGCACTCTTGGGCCATTACAACTTTAATTTATGGGACTCCTGCTGTAAGATTGAGTCCCTCCTGCAGGATATGGCCCTATAGTTTGATACTCTGGTGCAGGAAGGCCCTACGGCGGCCTGGTGCTCCCTGCAGATGGAATGGGATGCGGCGGACTTGGTAGCCAGAGTGGTAGTGTTTGCAGTGGTAATGAGGCGCAGCTCCTGGCTTCAAACCACCAAACTCTCCCAGGAGATGCAGACTGTCATCCAAGACCTCCCAGTTGATGGGAACAGTCTGCATGGGCTGAAAGACACCAGAGCCACCCTTCGTTCGCTGGGCATGCACACACCGCAGTCAGCGCATAAGCAGTTCCGAACACCTCTGCCGCCAAGGCTGTAGCAGCCTCATCGGGGATCTGCTAGAAGAAGGGACAAAGACACTCTGTTTAGTCATCTTCTCCCTTCTACCTTCCGTTCACCTGTGCAGCTTGGCCTGGAGAAACAGTCTGGAGACCAGAAGTACTCATTTTGATGGTGCGCTCGAGAGCAATGCCCCAGCCAATTCCACAGATCAACCATTCCTTTTCCTCAACCACCTTCACCCCTACTGTTCGGCCTGATCGCAGATCACCTCAGACCACTGGGTACTGGACATAGTATATCAAGACTATAGCCTGCAATTTTTGGCCACCCTTCCCTCCACATCTGACTGCGGGATGATCTTGCCCTCCGTATCAACATCAGGGAGCTCAGGGTGGTTTGCCTGGCTTGCCAGGCTTTCTTGCCCCACCTGAAAGGCAAGGTGGTACAGGTCCTTATGGACAATACCGCCTCAATGTATTACATCAACAAGCAGGGTGGTGGCAGGTCCTCAGCCCTTTGTCAAGAGGCGCTCAGCCTTTGGGACTTTTCATCTTGGCAGATCACCTCAGCAGTACCTTCTCGTCTTGCCACGAATGGTCGCTCCATCCAGAGGTGGTCAACATAATCCTTCAGAGATGGGGGAACTCCCCAGGTGGACCTGTTCATGTCCATACAGAACAGAAAGTGTTGTGTGTTCTGTTTGATTCGGAGTCTGGACAGAGGTTCCCAGTCAGATGCCTTCCTCATTCCATGGTTGGGCCAGTGCCATTAATTCACAGGGTCCTCATGAAGGTCAAGCAGCATAGAGTGGTGTTTATCCTGGTAGCCCCCCACATGGCCCTGTCAGCACTGGTTCAGCACATTGCTGAGCCTTTCGGCAGCCGCCCCTCTTCCACTGTGTCTTCGGCTGGATCTGCTGTCTCAGAACCACCACGGCTCTCTGTTGCACCCAAACCTGGCAGCGCTGCACTTGACAGTTTGGCTACTGCATGGCTAAGTGCGGATGAGCAGGCATGCTCGACCTGTGTCCAACAGGTCTTGCTGGGTAGCAGGAAACCCTCCACCTGGAAACCTAGCTGCAGGTTTATCTGCTGCACCTCAAACTCCAAGGGTTGTCCTGCTCTTCGATCAAGGTCCACCTGGTGACCATTTTGGCATTGCTTCCTCTGTTCCAAGGCAGGGGTCTTTTCCTATGATGGTATGGTTTTTGGAGGGTCTAGAGTGCCTCTGTCCACACATGCAGGACCCAGTCGTCCCGGGACCTGAATCTTGTGCTGTGAAGGCTCATGAGACCTCCTGTTGAGCCTCTGGCTTCCTGCTCCCTCCTGCTTCTCTCCTGAAAGGTTTCGTTCCTGGTTGCCATAATGTCGGCTGGCAGAGTGCCATCCTCCACCCATGTCATGAGGTTTCCTGTCCATTGAGTTAGCCACAGGTTCACGTCTGCTGCCCTCCAGCATCTTGTTGCGATTACAGACAGTTGCTTTGCCAGTAGCTCATTGATTTACTGCTGAAGTTTTACATTTTGGCTTATCAGTTGCTTGGTTACCGAACTGTTCCCCAGATTCCATATACCCAACCCTGTGTTTCCTGCTGCCCACAAATCCCTTTTCCAGTGATAATTCCATGTGTATCCACTCACCCACCAATTTTAGTTACTTCAACCCTTCTATGTACATACTGCAATTGGGGTGTACCCAGCCCACCCACCATTCTTTGCAGTGTACCACCCATGTAATGGCCTGGAAAGACGCATTGAAAAGCACTGGTTGCACCCTCTCCTACAGTGGCTCCCACACGTTCATCCATTGGGGTATTTCCAGCTCCAGATCCTTTCTATGGGTAGATCCTTAAAGTCCTCATCTGCATTATTACCACAACATGGGGGTGCGGCAGTCCAGGTGTTTCCTTCCTTTGCCATCTCACATTGCAGGATCTGGGTAGGGCTTACAATAGCAACAATTGTGATTAGCAGCAACGATTGTTCCATTCCAGGCCAGAGAGTCCTTGTTTTTCTTTTGTGAGTCCACCTGTAAAATGCATGCAACGTAATTTATCCATCCTCCTCTTAATCTCCATTCTGTGCCTTTTTATTTGCGTGCAACGAACCCATTCCCTCCCTTCATTCTCCATTTCCAATAGGAGCAGGCTGGGCCCCAATTGGTCAAGGACTAGGTAAGGTCTCTCCATTTAGGAGCTGGGAATAGATGGCGTTCCCCTGGAATATGGTACATCACTTGATGTCTCCCCCTTGGGTAGATCATGCTCTCCAAGCAGGTCGTACCACGTGTTGACCTTTGCTGGTATATGTGTTAACCTTCCTTATACAATATCCACCAAAATAACAGTAATAACAAAGCAAACAACACAAAATACAACACAATCTTCATCATGACAGTAGATCCCTGATGTTCTAGGTTGTTCTTCCACTGGCACCAGCTTGCCTGTATAGTGTCTGAAAAACAAAAAAAAAACCATTTCCCTAGCCCCTGGTGGAGACAGATTATTGATGAAAAATACCCCTTCCTTTTATTAATTTCTTTGCTGATTGTAGGAAAAGCAGAACAATTACCTTCATGCTTTTCTTGTTTTGTTCTGTAGGCAGGCTAGTGAATTATCCCATGGTTCATTTATGAAATTCATGAGGTGGTGTACCTCAGTTTCCCCTCTTGTACAACAAACAAGATTTGTAATGGTTTCTCTGCTGTGTCAAGCTCTAAGTTCATTCACAGGCAATAGCTGAGAGACAGTATTACCATGAGACCTTTGAACATGAGATTTTATTTCAATTATCCTTTTTAACATGCTTAAAAATTTCTCCCAAAATCATACACGTTACACATTGTTACAGGATTACTCAATAGCATTTATCCCAAGGTTTAACATTGTGACAGTTTGATTATTCATAGAATCATAGAACATCAGGGTTGGAAGGGACCTCAGGAGGTCATCTAATCCAACCCCCTGCACAAAGCAGGACCAATCCCCAACTAAATCATCCCAGCCAGGGTCGTCGTCAAGCCTGACCTTAAAAACCTCTAAGGAAGGAGATTCCACCACCTTCCTAGGTAACCCATTCCACTGCTTCACCACTCTCCTAGTGAAAAAGTTTTTCCTAATATCCAACTTAAACCTCCCCCACTGCAACTTGAGACCATTACTCCTTGTTCTGTCATCTGGTATCACTGAGAACAGTCTAGATCCATCCTCTTTCAGGTAGCTGAAAGCAGCTATCAAATCCCTCCTCATTCTTCTCTTCTGCAGACTAAACAATCCCAGTTCTCTCAGCCTCTCCTCATAAATCATGTGCTCCAGCCCCCTAATCATTTTTGTTGCCCTCTGCTGGACTCTTTCCAATTTTTCCACATCCTTCTTGTAGTGTGGGGCCCAAAACTGGACACAGTACTCCAGATGAGGCCTCACCAATGTCGAATAGATCATGTCCTTCGAACTGCTGGCAGTGCCCTTACTATACAGCCCAAAATGCCATTAGCCTTCTTGGCAACAAGGGCACACTGTCGACTCATATCCAGCTTCTCATCCACTGTAACCCCTAGGTCCTTTTCTGCAGAACTGCTGCTTAGCCATTCGGTCCCTAGTCTGCAGCAGTGCATGGGATTCTTCCATCCTAAGTGCAGGATTTTGCACTTGTCCTTGTTGAACCTCATCATATTTCTTTTGGCCCAATCCTCTAATTTGTCTAGGTCCCTCTGTATCCTATCCCTATCCTCCAGGCTATCTACCACAGCTTCCCAGTTTAGTGTCATCTGCAGACTTGCTGAGGGTGTAGTCCATGCCATCCTCCAGATCATTAATGAAGATATTGAACAAAACCAGCCCCAGGACCAACCCTTGGGGCTGCCAACTAGACATGGAGCCATTGATCACTACCCGTTGCCTCCTCATTCAGTAAGGGGCCCACATTTTCCTTGACTTTCTTCTTGTTGCTAACATACCTGAAGTAACCCTTCTTGTTACTCTTAACATCCCTTGCTAGCTGCAACTCCAAATGTGATTTGGCCTTCCTCATTTCACTCCTGCATGCCTGAGCAATATTTTTGTACTCCTCCCTGGTCATTTGTCCAATCTTCCGTTTCTTGTAAGCTTCTTTTTTTTGTGTTTAAGATCAGCAAGGATTTCACTGTTAAGCCAAGCTAGTCGCCTGCCATATTTACTATTCTTTTTACACATCGGGATGGTTTGTTCCTGCAACCTCAATAAGGATTCTTTAAAATACAGCCAGCTCCCCTGGACTCCTTTCCCCCTCATGTTATTCTCCCAGGGGATCCTGCCCATCATTTCCCTGAGGGAGTCAAAGACTTTTTCTGAAGTCCAGGGTCCGTATTCTGCTTATCTCCTTTCTTCCTTGTGTCAGGATCCTGAACTCAACCATCTCATGGTCACTGCCTCCCAGGTTCTCATCCACTTTTGCATCTCCTACTAATTCTTCCTGGTTTGTAAGCAGCAGGTCAAAAAGAGCTCTTCCCCTAGTTGGTTCCTCCAGCACTTGCACCAAGAAATTGTCCCCTACACTTTCCAAAAACTTCCCAGCAGATATCAGGGTGATTTGAAGTCTCCTATGAGAACGAGGGCCTGTGAACTAGTAACTTCTGTTAGTTGCTAGAAGAAAGCCTTGTCCACCTCATCCCCCTGGTCTGGTGGTTTATAGCAGACTCCCACCATGACATCACTGTTGTTGCTCACACATCTAAACTTAATCCAGAGACTCTCAGGTTTTTCTGCAGTTTCATACCAGAGCTCTAAGCAGTCATAATTCTCTTACATACAGTGCAACTCCCCCACCTTTTCTGCCCTGTCTGTCCTTCCTGAACAGTTTATATCCATCCATGACAGTTATCCCACCAAGGCCTGGCCTACACTGAGGGGGAGGTGTCGATGTAAAATAGGCAACTTCAGCTACAGGAATACATCGACTTCAGCTATGCTATCTTATTTCGACTTACCTCCCATCCTCATGGCGCGGGATCAACGGCCGCGGCTCCCCCATCAACTCCGCTACCGCCACTCACCCTGGTGGAGTTCGAGTTGACAAGAGTGCGTTCGGGGAGCAATCGCTACCTGCCGATCTGGCGGGTAGTCTGGACGTACCCCAAGTCTCTGTTGTTCCAATCACATCACAATTCCTTGCTTGTTTCCCAGGCTTCTTGCATTTGTGTATAAGCACTAAAGATAACTTGCTGATGATCCCGCTTTCTGAGGCACTTTAAGGCTCAGTGGTTCTGGCATTGCTGCTTTTGTACATTTCACCCCTGCCTTTGCTTCAGAGGTGCACTGTCTTTTAACTTCCCCTCCTGCAGTTTTTAGCTGCTATTTATTAACAGAAAAGGATCCGGAACCTCACCCCATTCTCTTGGTTCTGGCTGTACCAGCCAGGGCCACATTCTTTGGTCCTTATTTAAGAATATATTAAACTTTATAAAAACATGGACATATCCAGAGGGTTAAATGCTAAATCCAAAGCCACATCACACTAGTTGCCTGTGTGTGGCACAAGGATCTGTCAGTGTTGCAACTTGTAATGAGAGATTCAAATGGAGTTTTAGTGGTATTTTTTTTAATTATTTAAAAAAAACAACAATTTATCTTAAACCTACAAACAGGATTTTACAAACCATGAGTGTTGCTTTAGGTCCTTAAAACCTTACATAATTACACAGAAAGATTCACACACACAAAAATTCTCTTTTGCCCAACACCTTATTTTTACGCAGCTGTACCCAGGTAATTTCCATCTTGTACAATTGGAGACAGTCAAGTTAAATTCCAATAGAAACCCATTATATTCCTTTAGTAATTTTGATTAAATCACATTTACAAATCATTCCTGTGGGAAAAGGGGCAATTTTCCTTCAGAATAGTTGTAAAGGCTTTTGGGGACAAAAATGTAGTGGTGGTAAGTAGCCATTCTACTGGCCCCCCTTGTATAATTTGTTTAACTACTAAGCTTCCACCCAGTGTAGCTGTACCAAATTGCACATGTAATTACATTTACAGAACTGGGTTTTATTATCAAACCAAAACTTCCTTCTTATAATGCCGTAACTGTTACTCTTTAACATCTTCACACCTGTTACCTTTTAACATTTCCACAACTCCCAACTATTTACTTCAATCCAAACTCCCTCCAAACCTATAGTATTAATTTCTGCAAAAGCTACTTGTTACTCTTCACTCACTTTAAATCACTTACTTCTGCATTCAGTTCTTTAGGATAGTGCATTTTGCCTGTAATGACTTAGCTACCAAGTACAATCCCTGCAACACAGCTGTCTAACCCTGTGCTGTTTTGACGTTGGGATTGTTTTAAAAAGCACTAAAATATTTGTCTCCATGGTCGCCCATGGGTCTTTTAGTCCCAAAATTTCAATGGAATCCAGCAGATTTCTGTCATGCTTTGTCCAAACAAATTTCTACCAAGTACCCGCCATTAAAACTTCAGAAAGCCAAAAGTGTGAGAGAGGGGACCTCCTTCCGCTACCCGTTTACTAAGGAGTGTGGGCTCCTCAGCCAGACCCCGTTCCTCTGGGTCCCCATTTCCTTTTTAATCTCATCCCAGGTTGACCCCCAGAGCGGGAATGAGTCCAGATTCTTCCAAAAAGTCAGTTACCCCAGCTTGCAAAGACCCACAACTACCATCATAAGAGCCCAACATACCCCTCTCCAAACAGCTGCACAGATAGATGGCAAGGGGCATCCCTACCTCCTCCAAAAACCCTGTCCCCAACCCCTTTCAGGGGGTACACTCACAAGAGTATTCTCAACCAAGAGGAGAACTCCCTATTGAAATGAGCACTAGAACAAATTCGTCCTAAATACTAAGGGAGTGGGTGTTACTCGACTTACTTTCTGTAACCCAAAAAGAAGAGTAGTTGGAGAGCAAATCTTGACCTCCACTGGACATCTCAACCACTTCATTCAGACTCTGATTTCACATGATCATATTGGCATCTATAATCCTACTTTTAAAAATGGGCATGTTTTTATGCCATTTACATGTAGACCTACTTGTGTGTAGACATTCAGCCTGCTCACAGATACTTCCTCGGATTGATGGTGCACCATTTTTTGCACAGAGAATCCCTTTTAGAATACCAACCACCCTCAGAGTCTTCACCAAGGTATTCTTGGTAGTAGCAGCTCTTGACATCATGGTCTCATTGTCTTCCCTTGCCTCGACGACTGGCACCTAGCATGGGCGGCTCCAGGCCCCAGCACACCAAGCGCGTGCTTGGGGTGGCATGCCGCGGGGGGGCGCTCTGCCGGCCACCGGGAGGGCAGCAGGCAGGCAGCCTTCAGCGGCATGCCCGCGGAGGGTCCACTGGTCCCACAGCTCGGTGGACCTCCCGCAGGCACGCCGGCGACCGGCAGAGCGCCCCCCCACGGCATGCTGCCGTGCTTGGGGCTGCGAAATATCTAGAGCCGGTCATCAAGTCCTGCCAGGAAGCCCATGCATCAACTTCTGTGATGCTGCACCTGATCATCTCACTGGGAGTTGGCATGAACACTGAAAAAGCCGCTCACCCACACACAATCTCTGTACTTCATAGCGGCCACCTTGAATTCTGTCACAAGAGCATACTTGCCCAAGGACAGGTTCCAGACCTTAGATCACAGACAACCCTCAAGTATTGGGCAGACATGTGTGGAAGTAGAGAAAGAACTGACAGGGATTTGTAGGGGATCTTAATGCATGATAGTCTCTGTTAGCAAGAGTTAGGCTAGCTGTAACCCTACTAACATGAGATTTGTAGAAGCGAGGATTGTGTGAGGCGAGTGGGAAAGAACTGTGTGAGAAGTTGTTGCGACCTTGTGTTGATAATGAGGAACGTAGATTGGGGTCTAAATAGAAGTGAGAAAAATAAGTTATCAAGATGGCCTATGTATAAACAAAATGCAGCTGTTGCTTATTATTGTCTGTAACAAAAAGTATAAATGCTTGCTGTAATTGTTTACCTGTGGAGACACCTGCCTGGGACTGGGGCAACCCTGTGTCCTAGGGCACTTCCTCCCTCTATACAATTGTAAAGAGAAAATAAAGTATCTGACTCTGCTGCACCCAACCGAAAAAGTGAGAACTAAGTTTTTCTCTGACAATTTGGGGGCTCATCTGGGATGGCAACGCCTACTGAGACACAGGCAGCTGCTATGGATCGTTCCCCTTTGAACCCCATGGCGCCACAAGAGAGGTATGAGACCTTTTGAAATCTCTATTGGGGTATCAGAGGAGGACTCTCCATGGGGACGTCTGTCCCTGTTGGGCTTACGCCATCTGAACTTATTGACTGTGCAGCAAGATCAGATGCAGAGCAGTGCTGGGGAACTGTTTTGCCACTCCCAATAAGGTATTTGTATGCGGTGTTGGGGAACTGTTAGTTTGGCCGCCCCCAATAAGGTTAATGCATAAGGGAAATGCATTAGGTATGCACCGGTGCTGAGAGGTTTTTTACTGCCTCAAGAGGGTTGATACCGCCTTATGTGTATTGAGTCCGGACGTAAGGTATGGCTGCACCGTGGTATTTAGAAATAGAGTCCTTCGGGGGGAGGGGTGTACACCAGTGTGAATGAAAGTTACCGGAAGACGCCCAGAGTATTCTGTGAAGTCGTTTGGCTCATGACCAGAACTACTCTAACGCAAGCCCCGTAACTAGAGTATCTGTAGAAGATCTGACCCATGGTGGCTGACTCAGCCTGGCATCATCCGCTGAGGAAGCTACCTGGGTCTAGGAGTTTGTGTACCCATCTCCCCTCCCCCTTTTCCTCTCTGTGTGAGCCACTGACAGGCTGATCATCTCACTGGATGCAACGAGAGTGAGCGGTGCTGTCTCCCTGAGACTAGCCAATGCTCTTTGCTGAAGGGTGGTGTAGGAGAGTCGTGGCCGTCCTCATTAGCCTCTCCTGTGTGAGTACCCTGTAGGGAGAGAGCCTTAGTTTATGTGCCACTAGCGCGGACAGGGCATCCTCCCTGTGTGTGTGATTGGAAATTGTGGGGGGGGACAGTCTAAACATTCCCTCTCACCCCCTAAGGGTACCCCATCTTATTTCATGGTCCTAAAACCTGCAGGTATTTAGAAAATTGGAATCATTCCACGCGTGCAGATCCATTTAAACAATGCCCACTGGAAGGTACCTTCAATTTAGATAAACTTACATATCTCAGAGAAACCCTTGCATCATTAGATAAGATTATACATCTAAAAGGAGCTTTTAATCACCAAAAAAGCCTCTGACACAGTGTGAGCAATTTGTCTATTGAGGAAAGGAACAGCTTAATTTGAAATTCAGCTTGGCCCAGAGATAAAGAGAAAGTTACTCTGCATTCAAGGTCAAGAATCAATGCAGACCAGGCTAAGTACAAAGAAAAACTGCCTTCGGACCCAGCTGGCTGTGAAAAAATATAGACAGAGGCAAACCAAAGGCAATACAAGTTACAGAACTGAGATTACATTTGCAAGCTTAACTGTCCAGTGAGATCCAACAGTGTGCCTTTGCGACCCTGGAGCTGGTGTGGCTTGGTGACACTGAAGAAGCCACAGGCAGCTGACCTGGACTGGAATCTCTGAAAGAGTCACCACACGAGTAGCAGGACTGGGCAATAGAGAAGTTGGAGAAAAGGGAAGAGATGTGTACTTAATAACTAGAATTGAGCAATTAAGAGCATAGATCATGAACCAGGCAGCAACTCAAACCTACGCCCAGGGCAAGTTGCAAGCCTTGAGACAGGACTTCCAGGTAGAAAAGGAAGCCCTGGCTAAGCAAGTACCAGTCCTTCAGGGACTTGTCAAAATTTAACCATTTGTGCTCAGCATATGCCATAACAGCAGTGCGTTTGCCACAAGAGGAAATTGAATAGTTAAACGCCAATGGGCCATGCTTTTTTTGCCCAGGTGGCACGCCTCACGGGAGAGGACATGGGTAGCCTTGTGAGTAAGAATGTTTAAGGGAAGAGACCAGGAATGGTGGGGGCTAGTTGAGAAGCCCACCCTCCTAGCTAAACTGGTAGTGGAACAAAGCCGGTGCCCATGGAAGGGACGTTTTAGCGAGGAAAGAAGGATCGGGCTCAAGCGGGCAGGCAACAGATAGAGCGACTGGAAAACAGGTTGGAAAATTTTGAGGGCATAGTGGAAGGAAGGAGTAAATAAGTATAAGCATGGGGATTTCAAATACCCAGGACAATACTTGAAATGGTGATTTGAGTTGATAAAAGTGACTGTTGGGAGACAAGCAAGTGATTTAAGGAAGAAGTGAGAAGTTAACTCTGTAGTTGCTGGAGGGAACAGCAGTTGAACTTTGTAAAACTGCTAAGGAGGAAAGTTCTTGGTGTCTTTGAAATGTTTGTAAATAAATTCAGGCAAGAAATTATTTGATTGCAATTATTTGGCTAAAGAAATATATACAGTGCTATGTAATTGAAACCCTATTAGGCTCTAAGGGGCTACAATAAGTAGTGTTTTCTTTCAGATCATTATGTGTTTGAAAGCAGGAGTTTGAAGTAAAAGGGCAATCAAAATTCTGGTAAAGTTAATTGTGTCCCTTTTTAAGTAAGAATCTTTAAGCTGTGAATAGCTTTGGATCCAGAAGCAAGCCAGAAAGCATCTCTATTAATGCAAATTATCTAACTGATAAGGTAGAAGCCACTGAAACGTGGACTGTCTATGAAACAAATACAAGAAAATATGAGGTAATTCCTCTGTTTTGCCTGAAATCAACAAGGGTATTTGTATATTTTAAGCAAGGACTGACAGCCCAAAAGGGGTAGACCTCTGTTTTTCAGATAATCAGAGAAAACTGATGCCAGCTGAACAGCATTCAACGTACCATGCATTTACTGGCACAATAGGAATTATGTTTTGTGTTCTATGTCCTGTCTTGTGGTGGTTGTCTCATGACCAGAATTGTTGTGTTTAATGTTTTCATAGGATAGTCTAGTTTAAAATCAAACAGCAGGGTTAAATAAAGAAAAAATCAGATACATGTATTCACCTTGGAATACAAAGTGTTTGGATAAATCAGGAGAATGTGATATACTAAAGTCTAATACATTTACTTAAGTAAGAAAAAGAAACTTCATTGGCCAGATCTTTTAATTGAAAAATTGTTAAAATTTGCATACCGACAGTCTTTGGAAACCCACTCCCCATATTGCACATGGGATCTTTCTGGCTACCTCAGATTTCTAGCCAGAGGGCTGGGCAGGGTGGGAAGCTATTAGACACCAGAGGTTGTACTGAGTGGACTCCTCAAAGTGTGTGTGCTTGTCCTGGCTTGTTCCTCCAAAGCTCAGTAACAAAGTTATTTTAGTGGAAGGGTATATGTGGCATACATTGAATAATAAGACTAATGTACTGTGTAATGGCAATGTTTGTGGTCATTGTTGGTAAAAGGTGTATGAGTGAAGAGTGGAAGTTTCCTTTCGATGGGTAGAGCTCCCCGACAGTAGGTTACGGTCCCTATGTAAAGGCCTGCCCACCCTAGGGTTAGGATTGGATTGGGTAGTGTGCCCCGATCTTTGATAAGGGTTTCTACCGTAGGCCACTTGGCTTTAGATTTATAGAGCTCTCTGCCTTCAGATTAAGATTATTATGCCTAGTGCTGTCTGACATAGCCGCATATAAGATTTAAATCCGTGAGGCCAGCACCCTGACCCCCGCCCCCCACCACCGCAATACTCCAACACCTTCATCTATGCCTGGGCTGCAGGGCATAGTTTTACCTGGCAGAGGGTGGGAGGATGCTGTGATGGAGTAGGAACTGTTTGCACAGTGACTGGGAGGGCAGGGGATGACTTGAGTTGATGGACAGTACCTGAGCCAGGCAGGGGGGATGGGGTGGTCAACACCTTTGCCCGGGCAGCTGGACAAAGGAAGGGAGCCTGCTGGACAGGGTTTGGTCAGTTTCGGTTTTGGGCTGAGGGAGGTGCAGCGCAGGGATTCCTATACTGGAACCCCCCAGAAGGACCTGATTGAGCGGTCCTGGTTGTGCCCACAAGCTCTGCTGTAGCCTGCGTTCCTATTGTCCAATAAAAATTCTGTTTTACTGGCTGTCTGAGAGTCCCTGTGAGTCCCAGGAAGAGGGCTGCAGGGCCTGACTTTCCCATACGCCGTAACAACTGGTGGCAGGGGTGGGATCTCCTGCACCCTGTGGACGGCGCTTCCTGCAGTAAGTGACTGGGGAGCAATAAAACGAAGGGGCAGTGATGGAGACCAGGGTGGGCTGAAGAGACAGAGACAGTTTCAGGGGGCTAATAACCCCTGGGAGTGTGTGACCAGAGAGAAGGACTTTGCAGTAACAGGATCCCCCGGGGGATTGCAGGAGCAGTCCCGGGGCAGAAGAGTCTGCAGCTCAACCATGGCAGAGAGGTGGTGACCTGAAGAAGGGCTGGTGCACGGAGGGAGTCTCCCTGGAACCGGTGGGAAGCTGAGAGCACGGGTCGGCGAGTGGCCAGCAGGAAGATGTATGCTAAAGGCTTTAAGAAAGACCTGGTGGAGAGGTGCAGGCAGAGGGGGCTGTGCATTGGGAAATCCACCAAAGAACAGCTAATTGCCCAGCTGGAGGAGAAGGATCGCTTGGGAGAACCGAGCCCTGTCCCTGAGGGAAGACGCCCAGTGGATGGAGAGTGGGCCCCAGGCCCTGACATGGCTGGGAGGGGCCAGACTGCTGCCGAGGAGACCCCCGAGACCCTGCGTACCTATACCCCCACCAAAGGGGAACATCCAGCGTCAGGTCCATCCGACCCAGTCGAGGGGACTCATGGCTGCTAGCACTGTGGCCAGCGAGGCCACATACGGGCCCAATGCCCCAAGCTCAGGGACACACTGAGCAGACCCAACCCACGGAGGGTTGACTGGTTAAAGACCCAGTTGGATGAGGGGCAACGTTCCCAGGAAAGCGGGGCTGGCAGAGTACCACCTGTGAAGGAGGGAAGAGGTCCCCAGGTCAGCTCCTCTGGCGGGCTGGATGCTAAAGCGCTGATCAAAGGGCGAGGAGCCTGGTTGAAGGCCAACGAGCCAGCCTCTGGTGAGAAACAGCGAAGTTTGGTAAGGCATTGAAAGTTTAGCATGTGTTTTGCTTTTATTTCAGTTGACCAAATCTGCCTTAAGCTTTGACTTAGAATCACTTAAACTATATCTTTGTAATTACTAAAGTTGTTTGTTTAGTCTACCTGAAGCAGTTGGTTTGATCTGAGGCGTGCCGGAGGCTCCCCTGGAGATAAGAAGACTGGTACATATCAATGTCTTTGTTACCAGCAAAGCCATATAAGCTTGCAGCGTCCAGCGGGCATAACTGGACACTGCACGAAGGAGGTCCCCGGGGCCAGAGGTAGCAGCAGCTCTTGACGTCACGGTCTCATTATCGTCCCTTGCCTCGACGACTGGCACCAAGTCCTGCCAAGAAGCTCATGCATCAACTTCTGTGATGCTGCTCACTGCAGAGCGTGGGCCCAAAGGCCATTATGGTACCTGGCCAAATGGCAGAGATTGTGAGGGGTAAGCGAAAACTAAACAGTGTTGCCTTGCGGCTCCTAGAGGAAAACAACTTGTTCATGAAAAATATCTCTTTTCTCTGAAAAGACGCTGTTTTGTAGCAATAATGTTTCCTGCTTCTCTTAATACCAAACGCTTCTGTTTCGGATGAACTCTGTATTCCTTTCTACTCACTACTTTCCCCCTGCGCTTTCTCTCCGCGCAGTTGTTTCTTATGCCAAATAAAGGACTTCGGTTATTCACAGTTTCCTGAAAAAATCAAGGTTGAGAATAAACGAATCAAATCAAAACATTGGCTTTTCTATTGAATTCTAATAATGTTGACTTAGTTCTCCTGGGAGGGGGGGAAAACCCAACTTTTTCAGGAACACTATCTCTTTTTTTCTACAAAGACGGTGTCCTGTAGCAATAAAATTTCCTGTTGCTCTTGATACCAAACGCCTGTTTCGGAAGAAATCTGTATGCTTTCCTGTGAATACTATACACTCTCGCTGCACAGTAGTCTCTTGTACCAAAAAAGGACTTTCGTTATCCAGAGTTACTTGAAAAATCAAGAGTAAATAAAGGGGGATTCGTTGTTGCAATACTCTTAAAAGTTAAACATGGTGCTATTACTGAGAAATACTGTTCCATTGAACGCTAATAATGTTGACTTGGTTAGCCTAGGGAAAAACAACTTTTTCATGAAAAAAAATCTCTCTCTTCGCTGAAAAGACGGTGTTCTGTAGCAATCAAGTTTCCTGCTGCTCTTGATACCAAATTTCTATGTTTTGGAAGAAATCTATAGTCTTTCCAGTGAATATGTTTTTCTCTACGCTTTCTCGTTGCATAGTAGGGTGTTGTACTAGAAAAAGGACCTCTGAAATCCATACTGAATTGAAACAATCGAGTTTGGGAAGAAACTGGTTCTCATTGTTGTAACACTCATCTAAGCAAATCACACTGCTATTACCTAGAAATGCTTTCTACTGAACACTAGTAGTCTTGACGTGTTTCTCCTAGGGGAACAACAACTTGTTCATGAAAAATCAATCTTTTCTCTGAAAAGACGGTGTTCTGTAGCAATCAAGTTTCCTGCTTCTCTTGTTACCAATCTCCTATGTTTCGGAAGACATCTGTATTCTTTCCAGTGAATACTTTTTTCGCTACTCTTTCTCTCTGCACAATAGTTTCTTGGGCTAAGAAAAGGACTTCGGAAATCCATGTTTATCTGAAAAATCAAGTTTGAGGCTAAACGGGGTTTCATTTTGGAACACTCATCTAATCAAATCCTACTCCTATTACGTATAACTGTTTTTCCATTGAACGCTAATAATGTTGACTTTGTTCTTCTAGGGAAAAACAGCTTTTGCAGGGAAAAGAACTCTTTTCTCTCAGAAGAGGGTGCTCTGTAGCAATCAAGTTTCCTGCTGCTCTTGAAATCAGAACCTTATATTTCGGAAGACATTTGTATTCCTTCCAGTGAATACGTTTCCCTCTATGCTTTTTCGCTGCACAGTAGTTTCTTGTACTAGAAAAAGGACCTCTGAAAGCCATACTGAATTGAAACAATCGAGTTTGGGAAGCACTTACTTCTCATTGGAACATTCATCTAAGCAAAACATACTGCTGTTAGTTTACATAGAAATGCTTTCAATTGAACACTAACATCGTGGAGTTGTCTCTCCTAGGGGAAAAACAACTTGTTGAGGGAAAAATACCTCTTTTCTCTGAAAAGAGGGTGGTCTGTAGCAATAAAAATTCCTGCTGCTCTTTCTACCAAACTTCTATATTTCGGATGAAATCTGTATTTCAGGAAAAAAAATCTCTTTTCTCTGACAGCACGGTGTTCTGTAGCAATCAAGTTTCCTGCTGCTCTTGTTACCAATCTCCTGTGTTTCGGAAGACATTTGTATTCCTTCCAGTGAATACGTTTTCCTCTACGCTTTCTCGCTGCACAGTATATT
This sequence comes from Mauremys reevesii, assembly GCF_016161935.1. NCBI lineage: Eukaryota > Metazoa > Chordata > Testudines > Geoemydidae > Mauremys > Mauremys reevesii. The sequence goes on along the minus strand of NC_052624.1, from coordinate 124,038,624 downwards.
GGGACGAAACTATTTCTCATTGTTGGACCACTCATCAAAAGAAAACATACTGCCTTTAGTTTAGATAGAAATGCTTTCAGTTGAAATCTAAGCTTGTTGATTGGTTTCTCCTAGAAGAAAAACAAATTGTTCATTAAAAATACCCTCTCTTTTCTCTGAAAAGATGGTGGTCAGTACCAATAAAGTTTCCTGCTTCTCTTGATACGAAACGCCTATGTTTCGGAAGAAATCTGTATTTTTTTCAGTGAATACATTTTTCTCTACACAATAGTTTCTTGTGTTAAAAAAATGGAATTCGGAAATCCATTATATTTGAAAAATCAAGTTTGATGATAAACGGGGGGTCTTTTTCGGAACACTCATCTAAGCAAATCACACTGCTTTTAGAAATGCTTTTCCATTGAACGCTAATAATGTTGACTTTGCTCTTCAAGGGAAAAACAGCTTGTTCAGGAAAAAAAACACTTTTCTCTGAAAAGACGGTGTTCTGTAGCAATAAAGATTTCTGCTTCTCTTGATAGAAAAGCTTATGTTTCTGATTAAATCTGTATTACTTCCAGAGAATACGGTGTCGTCTATGCTTTCTTGCTGCACAGTAGATTCTTGTGCCTAAAAAAGGACTTCGGTTAGCCATAGTTACTTGAAAAAATCAAGATTGAGGCTAAACGGGCACTCCTTGTTGCAATACTCATAGAAGCAAAACATAGTGCTATTACTTAGAAATGTTTTTCCATTGAACTCTAATAATGTTGACTTGGTTCTCCTAGGGAAAACAAACTTTTTCAGGAAAAAAAAAATCTCTCTTTTCTCTGACAGCACGGTGTTCTGTAGCAATAACGTTTCCTGACGCTCATGAGCCCAAAACTTATGTTTCGGAAGAAATCTTGTATGCCTTTCAGTGAATACGTTTTATTCTATGCTTTCTCTCTCTGCACAGTAATTTCATGTTCTGTTGAAAAAGCAAAAGGAACTTTTTAAACGCTATTTACATGGAAAATCATTTTTGGGGAGAAAAAGGATCAACTTTGGCAGTTAAAAAAATCTTTTTTTTCACCTGAAAAGAAATTGACTTCTCATAAAAAGAAAGTCCTGAAAGCAATTCTTGTGCCGGTAGCAAGCCGGAGGAAATGCGGTTTCATTCGAAGGAATAGAGATTTCACTGAAACCGACCTTGTTTTTGAGCAAAATAATGACTACTCTAGGGACTGAAAAACAGCTTTTGAAACAAAAAAGAACTATTTTCTTCCAAAGTTGGTCCTCTCTTAGTAAAACATTTTAAACTGTATTATTTCTCATTGGAAAAGCCTTTTTTAATGGAAAAATGAATGTTTTACTAATAAGCTTCGTGAACAGAGTGGCTGCAGGGAATACATCACCTCTCTCTAGGTGAGACAAAGAGAATGTATATCTCTCATTCTCCCTAGAGCTAGAAAGATAGTCATGTGCCTTTTAAATGCTATTTTTCTCACTGTCTCTGATACTAAGGGAAAGTATTAAAATGGAAAAAAGTCAATGATGGCTATGAAGGACATTAGAGAGATACAATGTCAGAGAGTAAAGTTGTAGAGGTCACTTAAGTAGGTGAAAGCTAAGAAATAAAAATGATGACACAAGATGACAAAGCACCAGGTTTAATTTTGAAAGCAAATGTTACTTAACATTTTATACTGATGCCCAGGCAAATTACGATTGATGCAGAGCCCTTCCCTTGTATGGTGACAATGAATACACGATTTCAAGTAACACAAAGACTGAACCCATGTTTAAGTCAGCTTTTGCTTTTTGGCCCCGCTCCCCCGCCCGCCGGAGCCCCTCAACCCAGCGGCCCCGCACCCCCGCCCGAGAGCGGCAAGTCCCGTGGCCCCGCTCCCCCGGTCAGAGTCCCGCAGCCCCGCAGCGCCGAGCTCCTGGCCGAAGCCCCCAACGCCGCAGCCCCATTCTCCTGTCCGGAGCCCCAAAGCCCCTCTATCCCAGACAGCAACCCTGGAGCCCCGCTCTCCCGGCCGAACGCAGCAACTCCCGCGGCCCCGCTACTGCGGCCCGAATCCCGCGGCCGCGCTGTCCCGACCGCAGCCCCTCAACCCCTCGGTCCCCCCTTTCTGGGTCGGAGCACCGCAATGCCGTGGTCGCGTTCCCCCGGCTGGAGCCCTGGGACTCCGCCACCGGGACCTGAGCCCCATAACGTCGCGGTCCCTTTTCCCGGCCGAGCGCGGCAAGTCCGGTGGCCCCGCTGCTCCGGCCGAAGCCCGCAGAACACAGTTCCGCTACCCCGGCTGGTGTACCGACACATTGCGAAACCCTCGCGTTTTGCTAGTAGTTGCAGTTTCTGCCACACAACGTAACCGTCTGGGCTCCTGCTCAGGACTTGCTGCTGCCTGGTCCATGGGGTTGCGAATCAGGAGGGGCAGGGTTTGTGGTCGAAAACACTCACATTCTGCTTCCTCCTGGCTAATGTGCCAAATTGACCTATTGCAGGGGACTGGGGGGGTTCTGCGTTTTCATTTAATTTTAAATGAAGCTTCTTAAGCATTTATAAAACCTTATTTTCTTTATATACAACAATAGTTTAGTTATATATTATAGCCATAAAAAGAGACCTTCTAAAATATTAAAATGTATTACTGGCATGTGAAACCTTAAATCAGAGAGACTAAATGAAGACTCGGCACAGCTCTTCTGAAAGGTTGCCGAACCCTGATCTTTTGGATGCTTGAGGCACGCTCTTTCACTTTTTTGTGTGTGAATATATGAAAAGGGAGGTAAGGTTTGGGGGTACAGAGCACTCCCCTGACCCCAAGGTAATAACCAGAGTGGCCCCATTCATTTTTTTCAATGGCTTCCTCCTTGATTATTTCCAATGACTTGGCTGCCTACGCACCTGTCACTGGTCCGGGGATGGTTGTGCCCCTGTCACTGGTCCAGGGTTGCAAATCTGGAGGGAAGGGGTTTGCGGTCGAAAACGCTCAAGGTGATAACCAGAGTGGCCCCTTTCATTTTTTCCACTGGCTTCCTCCTTGATTATTTCCAATGACTTGGCTCCCTATGCACCTGTCACCGGTCCAGGGATGGTTGTGCACCTGTCACTGTTCCGGGGATGGTTGTGCGGTCATTTGACAGATGTACGATTTGTACGAAAGTTTCAAAGCAGCTAAACACGAGAAAGAATTCCATCCTAAACTTGCTATTCGGATGCACAGCAACAACATGACCGAGATACGCTGTGAAAACAGCTACACATGAGCAATTCATTCCAAATCACTCGTAGGCACGAATTGTTCCTGGAACCACCCTAAAAATGCTATTCGATTACACTCCTGCCCATTTGGCAGAGATCCGTTTGTGAAATAGCTAAACATCAGCTATTCAGTCAAAATGTAAGCTAGGCACTTGAAAATAGCTAATGAAGAATTCTTAAGCCCACATCAGTGCTAGACACGACTTTCTCCTTGAACCAACCTCCAATTGCTATTTGAAAGCATTGGTGGCTATTTGGCAGAGTTCCTTTCATGACAATTGCTAAAAAGGAGACGTTCAGTGCAAGGCACTGCTAGGCAACATTTTCTCCTGGAACCATTTTACAAATGCTATTCGGTTGCATTGCTGGCCATAAGACTAATCTGCGTGTGTGAAAATGGAAAATATGAGAAATTCGTTCAGGATCATTGCTAGGCACCGATTTATCTGAGAATCGTCTTTCACAAGCCAATAGCATCCCCTGCTGGACATTTGGTAGAGATTCCTTTCATGAACATTGCTAAACATGAGCCAGTCATTGCAGCTCACTGATAGGTACGAATTTCTCTTTGAAATAGCCACAAAATAGCATTCAGTTGCACTGTTAAGCCCTTTGTTAGAGCTCCTTCCGTGAAAATAGCAAAACATGACCCTTTCGAGCCTTATCTCTGCGAGCGAGGAAAGTCTAATGGAATCGTCCTCCTTCTGCAATTCTGATGCACTGCTGAGAATTTGGCAGTTATACGTTGTGAAAACAGCGAAACATGAGAAATTCACTGCGGATTATTGGGAAGCACGAATTCCTCCTGCTCCCATCCTAAAATTGATATCAAGCTGCACTGCTGTCAATTTGACAGAGGTACGATTTCAACGAAGGTTTCAAAGCAGCTAAACATGAAAAAGGATTCCACATCATTGGTAAGCAAGAATTCCTCCTGTTCCCATACTAAACTTGCTATTCGTATGCACAGCAACAACATGACCGAGATACGCTGCGAAAACAGTATTCATGAGCAATTCATTCGAAATCACTCGTAGGCATGAATTCCTCCTGGAAACACGCTAAAAATGCTATTCGGTTCCACTGCTGGCTATTTGGAAGAGCTCCATTTGTGAAAATTCCTAAAAAGGAGATGTTCAGTGCAAACAACTGCTAGGCAACACTTTCTGAGCACACTTCTGAAAGAGTGCCGAGCCCTGCTCTAGCCAGGCTTATTGCGATACAGAGAGAGTTTTTCCTAGGAACCAGCAGAGGGTGCTGTTGCCTCGAGTTTTGAGGCTTTTGAAAAAGCTCCGGTGAAGTAGTTTATTTTTCAAGAGCGCTATGAAAAATGGACTAGAAAAATGCCACCAAATCACCGGCCCGGGGAGCGGGTGCCTAGGGTCGGTCGTGCGCCGGGCAGAGGAGCGTGGATCCCGCTCCGTCGGTGGATCCGCGGGGTGCAGAACATAGAAAAGATGTGATGCGTTATGATTCTTTACGAAGTAGCAGTGCAGGCTATAAATACTACTAAAGCAACGCATTGAAATATTCACTGCCACACATGGACTATTTTCCTCAGGCAGTCGCTGAGCTCTTCCCGGCTGCTTTGTCAGCCATACTCTACTTTGGTGACAAAACTCTTTTAGTTGTCTCTCCATATAGCCACGTCTATTTCGGGCATCTCCACCAAAAATGTCTCAGAGACCCCCCTTCTCGGCTTGTCCCACATTAGTGAGACCTCACCATAGGCGACAGGTACAGTAATGTTTCATCACCCTTGGCCATGTTGGAACAACGCTGAAGAATTAAGGGGAAGGAAAGTTTGGCTTCCTTCCTTCCCAACAGTTTCTACCTGAACTCTGGAGGTGCAAGGGGAAGTGGAGTGTTCCTGAAGAGAAAGGGGAGAAGAACATTAATGGATTTTCTGTCTGTCCTTCAAGAGAGGAGCTAAACTTTGGAACCTCTCGTTATGTATTTACTTTGCATGTAGAATTGCATGAGTATTTGAAATCTTTATTTGCATGAGTGTTTGAAATCTCTATTTAAAATCAATACTCTCTCTCCCATAGCTTAAGTCCACGGGAGAACAGAAGGATGTTGCAAAGCTAAGGTTGTGTCAGTCACATAAATTGATTTAAATGATGAAGGACTGCATGGTAGGGGGAAACTTTTTGGCTCCTTTATGTTTTCATTTCTCTTTTTGGAGTTTAGGTTAATGAGTATTTTTTTGATAGTTAATGTATTCAGGTGCCTGTCTGTATCGATAGCTATTTTTACAGGTGTGTTGGAAGAGGGGAAACGGGGTGAACGGGGTATGTAACTGCAGAGGATAGTCAACAGTAACTGGGTAAAGAAACAGGGGCAGGTTCAGCTTCTCTGTAAAGAAACTGAATAGTCACAGGTCACGCTGCTCGCTGAGGAACCTAGCTTTCAAAGCCTCCCAGATGCACAGCGCTTCCCGCTGGGCTCTTCTAATCGCACGGCTGTCTGGCTGAGCGTAATCAGCAGCCAGGCGATTTGCCTCAACCTCCCATCCTGCCATAAAGGTCTCCCCCCTTCCTCTCACAGAGATTATGGAGCACACAGCAAGCTGCAATAACAATGGGGATATTGGTTTCGCTGAGATCCATCTAAACAGGCTCCATGCTCGCAGTGCTGTGGCGTCCGCGCTGTCACTCACCAGAAAGGTGCACAAACTGATTGCCCGCCGGCGGGAGTGACGATTGGATGATGACAGTTACCCAAGACCACCCGCAACACATTTTTTCCCCCAGCAGGCATTGGGGACTCTACCCAGAATTCCAATGGGCAGCGGGGACTGCGGGAACTGTGGGATAGCTGCCCACAGTGCACCGCTTCCAATGTCGACGCTTGCCCCGTTAGTGTGGACTCACAAAGTCGAATTAGTGTCCTTAGTGTGGATACACAAATTCGACTTTGTAAGGTCGATTCCACAAATTTCAGTTAAGTTGAATCGAACTACTCTTGTAGTGTAGACATACCCTGAGTGTAGCATTGGGAGCAGCGTCTGATGTTTTATTGTCTAGCCAGCTTGCTTCCTAGTGATCCACAGGGAGTAGCTCAAACTTCCAAAGTGCCTGGCCAAGGGGCAGGACATTAGCACAGCAAGGGAGGGGTGTGTCAGTGCCATCACAAAGGCCTTTTGCAGGACCTCAGATTATTGGTCAAAGGTTGTGGGGAGGTGATGATCTCACAGAGAGATGCTGACATCAGCCAGGCAGGACAGGGGCGAGGGGCCAGGGAAACCTCAGAGACCCCTGTGGCTTTGCTTCAGCAAGTCTCCTTCTTGAGGTCTCTCTTTGAGGACAGTGAGATAGTATTCGGGCTCACGTACGAGAGCGCCAGGAGGAACCTCTTTTGAGTTTTCTCCTTCCCTTTTAGTGATTTTACTAGAAAACAGCCATCCCTGTTTAGAAGGTAAGAGCCTCCTCGAGGAAAGGGGTATCATGGGGGCGTCACAGTTTGGATTCCATGCCCCCCCCAATGTAAGGAAGTTCCTGCCACCCTGCTCTGTGTTCGCAGTGTGGGAGGGAGCAGCATTCCACGGCACTGATTTGCTCCTGGCTGCCAGAGCAGAGCAGCAGGCTCAGCTGTCAGAACTTCCCGGAGTTCTTGAGTAATCTGCATTGAGCTGTATGCTCATTGCTTATAATCATTTGAAGCCTATCTTTGTGTAGTTAATAAATGTCTGTTATATTTCCCCCTAAAACCTTGTGTTTTGCTAGATGTGCTTGGGGAACCTGCTCAGGACCAGAGACTGGTGCATGGTCCTCTCCACTTGGAGAAAGGGGCAGACTGGGGGTATAAACTGATACCGTCAGGCTTTTGGCCAGGGCAAGACGCTGCAGCGCCAGGGACCTAGGCTGGGGATCTGGGGAGAAGCTTCATAGTACCTGCAGCTGGGTGTGTCCCTGCCTGTGTAAAGGTTTGTGTGAGTGCAGGGCCGGGAGCGATCTGCATCTTCTCCCAGCAGCAGTGTGAGAGGCAGCCCAGGCTGGGGAGACAGAGGGCTCAGCGGTATCCCAGCTCCAGGTTGCACCCTGGGGGCCCCCCTCATTATAACAAATAAATTAGTGCATCTCTCCCCAAACTAGTTCTACAAGCACGAAGAACACCATGGAGACCAGGTCTTTAAACGTTAGGAACCATCAGAGTTAAGGTGGCATGTACAAACTTTGTGCAGTGCTGCTGTGCGTGTATGTTATGATAGAGACTCACAAGTATGGCCCTGGGGTCAATTCCCTGCCCCGCACAGCATCAATTTCCTCCAGACTACCAAGGGAAGTGGTGCTTTCTCCATCCCTTCATAAGGTGCCTTTCTGGAGTCTGCTTTGGTCCAAAACTTGCTACTGCGCCATACAGGAGGCCTGTGATGTGCAAAGGGGTCAGATGAGATGATCTGACCGTCTCTTCTGGCCTTAGTCTCCAAATCTCTGCAAAACTGAGTGTGGCACTTTGAGAGCCTCTGAGGTTGCCATGTGTTGCCTGCTTGATCTCCAGCACTGACTCTGAGTGCGTGGGGGTGACACAGGGGGAGCAGCTCAAACATGCAAAGGGGCTGGCCAGGGGCCGGACATTAGCCTTGCAGGGCAGGGGTGAGTGTGGCAGTGACATCACAAGGGCCTTTTGCAGCACCTCAGCTGATTGGTCAAAGGAGGTTGGGAGGCGGTGATCTCACAGAGAGTCCATGACAACGGCCAGGAAGGACAGGCTGCAGGGCTGGGACGATGTCAGAGACCCCCGTGGCTTTGCTGCAGAGAGTCTCCTTCTTTAGGTCTCTCCCTGAGGACTGAGAGAGAATTCTGGGTCATGTCTGTGAGCACGAGGAGGAGACTCGTTGGAGTTTTCCCCGTTCCCACTGCTAATTTAGTGAGAAGACAGACATCCCTGTGGAGAAGGTAAGAGCCCCAGAGAGGTTTGGTACCTAGCCAGCCTGACCCACCTGGTGCTGGCCAAATTCAAGGCACGGAAAACACTAGGTTAAGGTGGGAGATTTTTTTTTACCACCTAGGCCTTTGTTCATTAGAGTCAGGGGGACATTGGGGCTCATCATTTTGGTTTCTCTTTTCCTACTTCCCTCCCTCCACTGGCAAGGAGGGGGCTGCTCTTAGCCCTCGTGGAGGAGGCCATCCCAAAGAGATGGGACAGGAAGACTGCTCTGAGAGCGATCCTCACTGGTGACTTGAGCCATCCCTGGGCCATCTGGGGAACCCTCAGCCTCTGCCAGAGTCTCAATGCTGATTGACGGAGCAGGGGATCTAGTGAAGGGAGGAGACTCAGGACTTTGTTATTCTCTTTTAAGGCCCAGCAAATAAGCCAGAACCAATCATCTGCTTGGTGAATTGTTCTCCTGCCTTCTCGACATTGACTGTCTCTGAGCCGTTCCTGGTTCTGGTGCTTCTACAACACTTGCTGAATAATCACTCTGAATGGCGGTTGGTCTGTAGCTCATTCGAGGTCACTTTGTTCTGATCATTCAGTGTGTGAAACTCCAGACTGATGGTTAATTTGAAAGTCAGGACACCTGAGATGTAAGACAAGGCCCTTTGCCTTTCTCAACCTTCGTTTCTCCCTCTGTCGGTTGGGGATAACAAGCCTCTCACACCTGCCTCCTGGTGGGGGGAGGCTGCGGAGCTGTGGGGACCCATATGAGAAGGTCACTAGTAGCAATGCAGCATAGGAGGTGTCCTATCGGGTTGAGTCATTGCAGATTATGATGTAGTTCAGCAGACCCCTGTTTTCCCAATATTGCATTATGCAGCTTTCCATGTTAACCGAACCACCAGTGCACGCAGGTGCAGCAGTTGGCGATTTCTCCTGTGGCCTCGAGATGGCACTGCAGGCTAGCACTTTCCCATTCCCCTGGGTATCAGAATGTTTGATTAGGTGACCTGGCCCCAAACGGCCCCAGTTAGATGCCATCAGTGGGGTCTGCTGTGTAAAGGCTGAAAGAGTCAATTTTATTGGTATTTTATTATCTTTAAATCATTAAGGGGAGCATCTTATCTCGTTTCTAAATCAAAGTGTCTCCTCTTTGTGTGCGAAGAGAGAGTTTAACGGGATGCCACAAACGGGAGATGCTTTTGATTTGGAAAACAGAATATTTTTCAAAGAATTATCATCCCAATTGTTTCATGATTCCACAAACCAAACTTGTTTAATGTTCATGTGATTTTCTAACAGAAAACTGTGTCTATGAAAATTCCCCCGCCCCGCCCAATTGCTGGGCTCTGTCCCTCCTTCTGGGGGGCTTGTTGTCTGCTGATGTCAGTGAGAGTGAGAGCTGTTGGCTTTTCTCTCTAGCTCTGCCATTGCTTTGCCATGTGACCTGGGGTAGGTCATTTCCTCTCTCTGTACCTCAGCATCCCAATCTGTGCAATGGGAAGAGAGACAGGTCTGTAATGCCTGGCAGGAGTGAGACTGGGAGAGAGAACGGGCATTAAAGCACTTTGGGGAGGAGAAAGGGTTGTTTCATGCTGTTGAGCACCAAGGCTCTAGCCCGGGTAGCGGGGCCACCAGAATGGCCGCGTAGGCCGGGGGCAGTGGGACCGTGGGTATCCGGGGTTCCCGCCAGGAGAGCGGTGCTGCGGGGTTGCGGGGTTCCGGCCGGGGAAGTGTGACCAAGGGGTTGTGCAGCTCCAGCCAGGGGGAATCAGCCCCTGCACCCCTCTTCCTGGGACTCCCAGTGACTCTCAGCCAGGCAGTAAAACAAAAGGTTTATTGGACAACAGGAACGCAGTCTACAGCAGAGCTTGTAGGCACAACCAGGACCCCTCTATCAAGTCTTTCTGGGGGTTCAGGAAGCTTAGTTCCCAGCTTGGAATTCCCTGAATTCCTCCCCCCAGCCCAAAACCGAAATTGAACTAACTCCTTCCAGCAGGCTCTCTTCTTTTGTCCAGCTTCCCGGGCAAAGGTGTCGAACCCCCACCTCCTCCCTGCCTGGCTCAGGTTACAGGCTCAGGTCCTGTCCTTCACCTAAAGTCATCCCCGGCTTTCCCATCTCCCACACAGACAGTCCCTACTGTATCACAGCTCTCCCCCCTTCGAGACTGAACTGCCCAGTGACCTGGGGAAGTTTGCCCCCGCTCCCTCTCCGGGCCAACGCGTCTGCTATCAGGTTGGCACTTCCCGTCACATGGACTACGGCCATGTCATAATCCTGCAGGAGCAGGCTCCACCTCAGGAGCTTGGCATTGGCTCCTTTCATCTGGTGCATCCAGGTTAGGGGAGAGTGGTCGGTGTACACGGTGAAGTGTCGCCCAAAGAGATATGGCTCTAATTTCTTAAGGGCCCACACCATGGCCAGGCATTCCTTCTCGATGGCCGCGTAGTTCTGCTCCCGAGGTAGCAACTTCTTCCTCAGGTACACGATGGGGTGTCTCTCCCTCTTTTTATCCTCCTGCATTAACACCACCCCCAGTAAAGGGCTTGTCAAAGTCTGGGTTTGCCAGAACTGGGCCACTAACCAGAGCCTCCTTCAGCGCCCAGAGAACCTCCTGGCACTCCTCTGTCCAGACCACCATGTCTGGCTTCCCCTTCTTGCACAGATCAGTGATGGGGCCGGCTATGGCGTTAAAGTGGGGCACGAACCTTCAATAGTACCCCGCCATCCCAATAAACGCTTAGACTTTCTTTTTGGTTTGGGGAGCGGGCCAGTCTCTGATCACCTCCACTTTGGCTGGTTCTCGCTTTAGGCAGCCGCTCCCCACCCAATGGCCCAATAAGATACTTCAGCCAGCCCCACCTTGCACTTTACCCAGCCTCTCGGAGTTGGTCCAGCACTTGTTTAACCTGGGACACGTGGTCACCCCAGGCGTGGCTAAAGACACATATGTCGTCAGTATACGCCACGGCAAACTCTCCATCCCCCTCAGTAGCTGACCCACCAGGCGCTGGAAGGTGGCCGGCGCACCCTTGAGGCCGAAAGGCAGGGTCAGCATCTCATACAGCCCCAGGGGGTGATAAAGGCCGATTTTAGCCTGCAGCTGCATCCAGCGGCACTTGCCAGTAGCCCTTGGTAAGATCCATGGTGATGAGGTATCGAGCGCCTCCCAGTTGTCTAGGAGCTTGTCATGCCTGGGCATCGGATACAGTGATGGCATTGAGCTTTCGATAGTCCACACAGAACCGGATCGACCCATCCCTTTTGGGGACCAGCACCGCTGGTGAGGCCCAAAGGCTGGAAGACGGCTGGATCTCCCCCAAAGCGAGCATGTCCCCATAGGCGGCAGGTTTGTATAATTTTTGGTGGGGCCCAAAATGGTGGTGCCCCCCCGCTCCCGCCCTGTAAGCCGATATAAAATGAAGCTATAACGCGTCAGTGCCACAAGATTACAAGGGTCAATTAAAAGTGGAAAGTCAGAAGCAGCACTTGCCTACTTCAATATACGGTATTATATTTTGTTGCACTTGTTGTGATGAAGTGGGAATGTTAATATTTTCTCTGAATACTGTGTGGGTGCCTCAGTTTCCCCTGCAAGATGCCAAGTGACGGTGTTGGGGACAAAGAGATCAGGTGGCCTCCTTGTCCGGAAGAGACACAGAGGCCAGAGGAGGGAGTGTCAGTTTGGAGCTGGCTGGGGAAATGGGGAGAGACCCAGAACTTGGTTCTGGGCTCCCCACCCCCTAAGATAGACCTGACAGAGGGGTTCTGTTTTCTGTACCAACAAGCTCTGTTTAAACTGTGTTCCCGTCATCTCATAGACTCATAGACTTTAAGGTCAGAAGGGACCATTATGATCATCTAGTCTGACCTCCTGCACAATACAGCCCACAGAATCTCACCCACCCACTCCTGTAACAAACCTCTAACCTATGTCTTAGTTACTGAAGTCCTCAAATCGTGGTTTAAAGACCTCAAGGTGCAGAGAATCCTCCAGCAAGTGACCAGTGCCCCACGCTGCAGAGGAAGGCAACAAACCTCCAGGACCTCTGCCAATCTGCCCTGGAAGAAAATTCCTTCCCGACCCCAAATATGGTGATCACTTAAACCCTGAGCATGTGGGCAAGACTCACCAGCCAGCACCCAAGAAAGAATTCTCTGTAGTAACTCAGATCTCATCCCAGACCATTGGGCATATTTACCTGCAAAGCTTCTGTTTTACTGTCTGGCTGAGAGTCACATCTGACTGCGGAGTTGGGGTGCAGGGACCTCTGGTTGCCCCAGGACCTGCCTGGGCAGACTTGCTGTGGAAAGTGCATGATGTGGAAGGGCAAGCTGAATGCTCTGAGGTCAGACCCAGGAAGGTGTAAGCTTCTTGCCCTGGAGACAGTATGCTCCGAGAGAGGAGGCTCCCCCAGAGTCCTGACTGGCTTTGTATGGAGTTGTTCCAAAGCATCACAGCATCCCCTTCCACACCATGCACTTCCCAGAAGTCCGCACAGGCACTGACACTCCCTCCTCTGGCCTTTGTCTCTTTTCCAGGCATTAGGAGGCCACCCGATCTCTCTGTTTTCCAACACCTTCAGTTGGCACCTTGCAGGGGAAACTGATTTGGGAGAAATGAAGTAAAAGCTGCCCAAACGGAGCTTGAATTTTGAGGTGTTCAAATCTGGAAGGCAGGTGCTGGGGGTGGGAGAGGGCTGTGGGCTCCATGGGGGAGCATGGCAGCAACTGTCTGGAGCTGCATGGAGCCAGACACGCTGGTCTGAGTGGCACAGTGAGCTGTTGGGGGGTAAGCGACGGGGTCGGGGGTGCCGGGGGGCAGTCAGGGGACAGGCAGCAATTGGATAGGCATGGGAGTCCTGGTGGTTTATCAGGGGACTGGTTGGGGGTGGGGTCCTGGGGGGAAGTTGGGTGGAGTCTCAGGAGGGTCTGTTGGGGACAAGGGGAAGGGAGGCTTAGATAGGGGCTGGGGTCCTAAGGGCAGTTAGGGGCAGGGGTCTCGGGAGGGTAATCGGGGACAAGGACCAGTGGTGCTTAGATAGGGGTGGGGTCCTGAGGGCAATTGGGGCAGGGTCTGGGAGGGGCAATCAGCGGCCAGGGGCTGGGATTCACAGGGCTCTGGGCTGCTGGCAGCCGCAGGGAGCCCTGAGTCCTTTAAATCAGAGGGCTCTGCGCTGCCCGCAGGCTTTGCGGCGGCGGCTGGGATTTAAAGGGCTCAGGGCTCCTCGCGGCTGCCAGCAGCCCAGAGCCCTTTGAATCCCAGCCCCTGGCCGCTGATTGCCCCCGCCCCCGACCCCTGCCCCAATTGCCCCTCAGGACCCCCACCCCCTATCTAAGCACCACTGGTCCTTGTCCCCCGATTAACCCCTCCCGAGACAACTGCCCCTTGGAACCCCAGCCCCTATCTAAGCATCCCTTCGCCTTGTCCCCAACTGCCCCTCCTGAGACCCCACCCAACTTCCCCAGGACCCCACCCCTACCTGTCCCCTGATAAGCCCCTGGACTCCCATGCCTATCCAATTGCTGCCTGTCCCCTGACTGCCCTCTGAACCTCTGCCCCATCCAACCCCCATGCTCCTTGTCCCTTGATTGCCCCCCAGAACCTCCTACCCCTTCTCCAACCCCCAAACCGCTTACTATGCCACTCAGACCAGCATGTCTGGCTCCGTGCAGCTCCAGAGAGTTGCTGCCATGCTCCCCCATGGAGCCCATAGCCCTCTTCCACCCCCAGCACCTGCCTTCCAGATTTGAACACCTCAAAATTCAGGAGTGCTCAAGCTCCGTTTGGGCAGCTTTTACTTCACTTCTCCCAAATCAAATATACTGATTCACTGTAACTTGCTGTAGAAAAAGTAGGATAAAATACCTACTGCTTGCATCCGAAGAAGTGGGTATTCACCCACGAAAGCTCATGCTGCAAAACTTCTGTTAGTCTATAAGGTGCCACAGGATTCTTTACTGCTTGTAGGATAAAATTGAGCAAGAAATGCTTATTAGCACTGGAATTGCTACTTTCAACAGCCATTGCCTTTTTGTTTGTTTGAAAGGAAGACAGTGAGATTGCATTGGCAAATTCCCCATAGAAAGAAAGAGTGGAACAAAAGAATAATAAAGGCTCCTCAACTTTTCCTCATTTATGGAGGACAGTCTTATAATATGCATCCAGATATCCTCCAATCACACAAGCTGAAAATTGTTCCACTTTACTGCAGCTCTGTAACCATATGGGAACCAATCCTGTCTGTGTTTTGTGCACATCCAAAATTCCGGCTGAACGACCCACCCTGGGAGCGAGTTACCAGTGACCCAGGGCTGGGGCGGAAGGAGGTGTGGGGGGGGCACTGGTGTGGGGAGCCCAGGGCTAGGGCAGCAGCAGGGTGGAGGGAGGGCACTGGTGGGGAGGAAAGGGGGAAGACCAGCGCTGGGGTGACAGGGGGTGTGTGTGGGTGGGGGGAGAGCCCAGGACTGGGGCAGCAGGAGGGTACGGGGGGAGCCCAGGGCTGGGAAGGGGGACAGCAAAAAACCTAGAGCTGGCCTTGCCCACAACCCCCAGCTGTGTCCTTGTGTGTGTCTGTCTCCATCATCCCTGGCTGTGTCTGTCTGTCCCACAACCCCCTGGCTGTGTCTGTGTGTGTGTCTGTCCCACAGCCCCCCTCCCCCCCAAGCTGTGTCTGTGTGTCTGGCTGCCCCCAGAGCTCACCGGCTGTGTCTGTCTGACAGTGACAGACCCTGCTGCTGCTCTGCCCAGCGCTGAGAGCCGCTGCCTGTGGCTCCCTCCCCCTCCCTGCTGTGGAGGCGTGGCCAGGCAGCTCCGGCACCGCCCCCGGCAGCTCCCATTGGCTGGGGTTCCCGGCCAATGGGCTGTGAGCCAAGTCAGCCCCGGAGAGGCTCCGGGGCTGGGGAGAGCTGCTGCTGAGGTAAGAGCGCCCACATTGCTGGCGCGGGGACCCCCGGAGCACAGGGCCTGGGGCCCAAACATTGGTGGAGCTGGGCCCACCCTCGGGATTATTGATGGGGCCTGGGCTCCACGGGCCCATAGAACTCGCCGCGTATGTGTCCCTGACCTCTCTTTCCAGGTCTTGAGCAGTTTTCGTGTTGACTCGGAAAGGGGAGCATCTTATAGGAGGATGTGACCCGGTCTCCACCCGGTGGACAGTCAAATTAGTGCGTCCAGGCTGGTTGGAAAACAGCTGTCCGTACAGATGCAGCACCCCGCTGATCTCAGCGTGCTGGGCCAAGGTCAGCTGATTAGAGAGGGGAATTGCTTCCAGGGGGAACCAGCTTTTGTCCCAGGGAATAGATCCACTAAAGGGTCATCTCCCTGCTCCTCCCAATGTCCACACACGGCCAACACCACAGTTCCCCTGTCATAATATGCCTTCATCATATTCACATGGTACACCCGGCGGTGGTGCGCCCGGTTCGACAGCTCCACCACATAGTTTACCTCATTTAGTTGCTTGACAACCTTGAAGGGCCCTTCCCAGGCAGCCTGGCGTTTGTTCTTGCTCACGGGGATGAGAACCATCACCTGATCCCTGGTGGCGGAGGTGCGGGCCTGCGCCGTGCGGTCATACCAGACCTTCTGCTGCCTCTGGGCTCGGGCCAGATTCTCCCTGGCCAGGCCCATGAGCTCGGCAAGTCTTTCCCGGAAGGTCAGGACATACTCCACCGCCTTCCCCTCCCATTCGTCTCTCATCAGGTCTAGGGGCCCCCTTACCCGCCTGCCATACAACAGTTCAAAATGCAAAAACCCGGTACATTCCTGTATGCGAACAGCAGGTGAGGTAAGTACTTGTACCAGTCCTGCGGGTGCTGGTTCATAAATGTTTTTAGCATCATCTTTAGCGTCCCGTTGAACCTTGCCACCAGCCCGTTGGACTCGGGGTGATACGCTGAGGCCCAGTTGTGCCGAACCCCCCGCATTTCTCCCACAAGCACCGGAGCAGGGCCGACATGGAGTTGGACCCCTGGTCCGTTAAGACTTCCTTGGGGAACCCCACTCTGCTGAAAATGGTCAGCAGCGCATCTGCCACAGTGTCTGCTTTGATAGAAGACAAGGCCACCGCCTCGGCGAAATCTACCACCACCAGAATGTATTTCTTCCCCGACCAGGTCGTCTTGCTGAGAGGTCCCACTATGTCCATGGCCACCTTCTGGAAATGTTCTTCTATGATGGGTCAAGGCCCTTTGTCCCGGGCCTTCCCCACCCTCTGGCAGGGGGTCACAGGATTGGCAATACTGTCGGACATGGGTAAAGACCCCAGGCCAGTAAAAGTTCTGTAGCAGCCGTGTGCGCCGAATTCCCTGGTGCCCTGCGAGAGGGATGTCATGGGCCAGGGTGGCAAAACTTCTGAGGAACCACCAGCTGCCTCCTGATCCCCCATGCCTCTACTTCCCCTGGGGGAGCCCATTCTCGGTACAGGAACACCTTCTCCCACAGGAACCTCTCCTTGAAACCTCTCCTCATGGACTGTACCACACTGAGGTCAGCCATTTCCCTTGGTCTCCGCAAGGAGGGATCTTTCTGCAACTTGGTCTGGAACTCGGCTGCTGGGGAAGGGATGGGTCAGAAGCCACAGCCCTCCCTGAGCCTTGCCTTTGGGTAGGGTTCAGCCTCCCCCCCCCGAGCCTTGCCTCCCCACCAGGGTAGGGTTCTGTGCCTCTGGAGTGATGTCCTCCCCAAGGTCAGGACGTAGTGTCCCTCGCCGGGTCTGGCTATGTGTCATGACTAAAATGTTCCGGGAGTTGCTGGCCAGTCCTCTAGATCCCCACCCCATCAATACCTCGGTGGGCAAATGGTGGTGCACCCCCCACCTCCTTGGGGCCCTCCTTGTCCCCCCATTTCAGATGCACCGTCGCCACGGGCACCTTGAATGGGGTCCTGCCCACCCCCATCAGGGTCAGGAAGGTGTTGGGCATGACCTGATCTGGGGCCACCACCTCGGGCCAGGCCAGCGTCACCTCAGCGCCCGTGTCCCAGTATCCATAGACTTTCCTCCCATCAACCTCCAGGGGAACAAGACACTCGCTCTACAGGGACAGCCCCACGGCCACCCTGTAAACCGAGAACCTTGAGTCCGGGGCATCCAACCCCCGCAGAGGAGCCGGCCTGGGGACCTCCTCTCTCCTGAGCAGTTGATAAGCTGCGAGAGCCCCCCTTGCCTGGGAAGCCTGCCTCTTGTCCGGCTGGTCCTCTACCAAGTTAACCCGGTGTGGGGGTCAGTCGGCTCAGTCTGTCCTTGAGCCTGGGGCACTGGGACCGTATGCGGCCCCTCTGGCCACAGTGATAGCAGCTCATGTCCCGTTGGTCTCCTCGAACCGGTCAGTTGTCCCTGACGCTGGGCGTTCCCCTTGGGAGGGGCTTCTCCCTATTCCAAGCAGCAGCTTAGCCATAGCTAGATGAAAATGGTTCTATAGCTGTGTATTCATACACATGGATTGATGTTACAGATCAAACTCAGACTCCACTACCTAGGGCTACGTCTTCACTACCCGCCGTATCGGCGGGTAGCGATCGATTTTTCAGGGATCGATATATCGCGTCTCATCTAGACGCGATATATCGATCCCCGAACGCGCTCCTATCGATTCCGGAACTCCACCACCGCGAACGGCGGTGGCGGAGTCGACATGGAGAGCCCCGGACATCGATCCCGCGCCGTGAGGACGGGTAAGTGATCGATATAAGATACTTCGACTTCAGCTACGTTATTCACGTAGCTGAAGTTGCGTATCTTATATCGATTTTCCCCCTTAGTGTAGACCAGCCCTAGGTGTGTAAGTGAAACCATTAATGTAAAGCCAGTAAACTATGCAATTTGGAAATGTATGAAGTACAATTAGGGTAGGTCTATACTTACCGCACGGGTCTACGCGGAGAGTTCGACTTCTCGGAGTTCAAACTATCACGTCTAATCAAGACGCGATAGTTCGAACTCCCCAAACGCTCTGGTCGACTCCGGAACTCCACCACCGCGAATGGCGGTGGCAGAGTCGACCTTGGAGCCACGGACTTCGATCCCGCGGCGTCTGGACAGGTGAGTAGCCCGAACTAAGGTACTTCGACTTCAGCTACGCTATTCGCGTAGCGGAAGTAGCGTACCTTAGTTCGACCCACCCCACCCTTAGTGTAGACCAAGCATTGAGGCCTGGTCTACACTAGGAGTTTATGTCGAATTTAGCAGCGGTAATTCGAATTAACCCTGCACCCGTCCACACAACAAAGCTATTTAGTTCAACCTAGAGGTCTCTTTAGTTCGATTTCTGTACTCCTCCCCGACGAGGGGAGTAGCGCTAAATTCGACATGGCCATGTCGAATTAGGCTAGGTGTGGATGGAATTCGACACTAGTAGCTCCGGGAGCTATCCCACAGTGCACCACTCTGTTGACGCTCTGGACAGCAGTCCGAGCTCGGATGCTCTGACCAGCCACACAGGAAAAGCCCCGGGGAAATTTGAATTACTTTTCCTGTCTGGCCAGTTTGAATCTCATTTCCTGTTTGGACATCGTGGCGAGCTCAGCAGCACTGGCAACGATGCAGAGCTCTCCAGCAGAGGAGTCCATGCAATCTCAGAATAGAAAGAGGGCCACAGCATGGACTGACCAGGAAGTCTTGGATCTGAGCGCTGTGTGGGGCGATGAGTCTGTGCTTTCGGAGCTTCGCTCCAAAAAATGGAATGCAAAGACCTACGAGAAGGTCTCCAAAGCCATGGCACTCAGAGGATACAGCCGGGATACAACGCAGTGCCACGTGAAAATCAAGGACCTGAGACAAGGCTACCAAAAAATCAAAGCGGCCAACGGACGCTCCGGATCCCAGCTCCAGACATGCTGCTTCTACGAGGCACTGCATGCCATTCTCGGTGGGTCTGCCACCACTGCCCCACCAGTGACCGTGGATTCTGACGATGGGATACTGTCGACGGGCAGTTCCTCGGCGATGTTCGCGGACTGGGAAGATGAGGAAGGGTTTGTGGAGGACGAGGCAGGTGACAGTGCTTACAATGCTGATTTCCCCGACAGCCAGGATCTCTTCATCACCGTCACAGAGATCCCCTACCAACCCTCCCCGGCCGTTAACCCGGACTCTGAATCAGGGGAAGGATCAGTCAGTAAGTGCTATAAACATGTAAACATTTATTTTTGAAAGAACAGGAATATTAACTATGTGAAAAGAAGGTCAATATATATGGGGATAGAACAGAAATCCTCTTGGGACATTTCCATGAAGCTCTCCTGGAGGTAATCGAAAAGCCTACGCATGAGGTTCCTGGGGAGAGCTGCCTTATTGGGTGCTCCGTGGTAGCAGACTTTTCCGCGCCAGGCTCTCATCAGGTACTCTGGGAGCATTGCCTCCACGAGCATGGCAGCATAGGCCCCTGGTTTGTGCTGGCTTTCACGCAGCATGCGCTCTCTATCTCTCTCAGTGACCCTCCTTAGGGTGATCTCGCTCAGCGACTCCTGCATTTAATTAGGGGAATGAGTGTAATGTTAGTATTGGGAATGCTTCACATTTCCTTTGCATAACAATAAGCGTCGGTTTACAGCCATGTGGTGGAGGCTGCAGAGGGGCAGCATACAGGGATCTTTCCCAGGGACAGCCGCGAAGGGGTGGAACAGGGGCAGACTTTATGCTTTCCGGATTGCCTGCAGCAGGAGGGCACTGCTATACATTAAGTTTTAAGCAGCCTAAAGTCTACGGCTTACCATGCCTGGCTACTCCACGGATTCTGCTGTCCTGCCCCTCTTGTCTGATCTCCAGTGCAAGACCCCAGGCAATGAAAGTGAAGGCTGAAAATTCGAACTTGTCCTGAGTGCGCATGAGATAGGTGCTGTGCATGGTCTTGTTCACAGAGACAGACTAGACTGTGTTCATTGTTCGCAAAAATATTTCTTTGCAAGGAATTCACTCCCTTTTTCCCACCACAGAGCTGCGACTGTCTCCAGACCTGCCCCAGCATCCCCCTCACAGAGGCTGGTGCAGATTAGGCGGCGAAAGAAAAAGTCACGGGACGAGATGTTCGCTGAACTTATGGGCTGCTCCCGAGCCGAGGCGGCCCAGCAGAGCCAGTGGAGGGAGAACCTCTCTCAGTACCAGAGCTCACACAGCGAACGGGAGGAGAGGTGGCGTGAGGAAGACAAGCAGGCGACTCAAACGCTGCTTGGACTAATGAGGGAGCAAACGGACACGCTCCGGCACCTTGTGGATGTTCTGCAGGACCGCAGGCAGGAGGACAGAGCCCCCCTGCAGTGTATCTGCAACCGCCCTCCCCCGCCACAAAGTCCCATACCCCCCTCACCCAAAATAACAAGAAGGAGGGGCGCCAGGGGCAGTGAAAACTGTCACTCCACCCCAGCAGAGTGCTCAATTACCCAAAAGCTCTCATTCCCTAAATTTTGAGAAGTCCTTCCCTTCCTGACTCACCGGAGCAGAGCAGCAGGCTCAGCTGTCAGAACTTCCCGGAGTTCTTGAGTAATCTGCATTGAGCTGTATGCTCATTGCTCATAATCACTTGAAGCCTATCTTTGTGTAGTTAATAAATGTCTGTTATATTTCCCCCTAAAACCTTGTGTTTTGCTAGATGTGCTTGGGGAACCTGCTCAGGACCAGAGACTGGTGCATGGTCCTCTCCACTTGGAGAAAGGGGCAGACTGGGGGTATAAACTGATACCGTCAGGCTTTTGGCCAGGGCAAGACGCTGCAGCGCCAGGGACCTAGGCTGGGGATCTGGGGAGAAGCTTCATAGTACCTGCAGCTGGGTGTGTCCCTGCCTGTGTAAAGGTTTGTGTGAGTGCAGGGCCGGGAGCGATCTGCATCTTCTCCCAGCAGCAGTGTGAGAGGCAGCCCAGGCTGGGGAGACAGAGGGCTCAGCGGTATCCCAGCTCCAGGTTGCACCCTGGGGGCCCCCCTCATTATAACAAATAAATTAGTGCATCTCTCCCCAAACTAGTTCTACAAGCACGAAGAACACCATGGAGACCAGGCCTTTAAACGTTAGGAACCATCAGAGTTAAGGTGGCATGTACAAACTTTGTGCAGTGCTGCTGTGCGTGTATGTTATGATATAGACTCACAAGTATGGCCCTGGGGTCAATTTCCTGCCCCGCACAGCATCAATTTCCTCCAGACTACCAAGGGAAGTGGTGCTTTCTCCATCCCTTCATAAGGTGCCTTTCTGGAGTCTGCTTTGGTCCAAAACTTGCTACTGCGCCATACAGGAGGCCTGTGATGTGCAAAGGGGTCAGATGAGATGATCTGACCGTCTCTTCTGGCCTTAGTCTCCAAATCTCTGCAAAACTGAGTGTGGCACTTTGAGAGCCTCTGAGGTTGCCATGTGTTGCCTGCTTGATCTCCCGCACTGACCCTGAGTGCGTGGGGTGACACAGGGGAGCAGCTCAAACATGCAAAGGCTGGCCAGGGGCCGGACATTAGCCTTGCAGGGCAGGGGTGAGTGTGGCAGTGACATCACAAGGGCCTTTTGCAGCACCTCAGCTGATTGGTCAAAGGAGGTTGGGAGGCGGTGATCTCACAGAGAGTCCATGACAACGGCCAGGAAGGACAGGCTGCAGGGCTGGGACGATGTCAGAGACCCCCGTGGCTTTGCTGCAGAGAGTCTCCTTCTTTAGGTCTCTCCCTGAGGACTGAGAGAGAATTCTGGGTCATGTCTGTGAGCACGAGGAGGAGACTCGTTGGAGTTTTCCCCGTTCCCACTGCTAATTTAGTGAGAAGACAGACATCCCTGTGGAGAAGGTAAGAGCCCCAGAGAGGTTTGGTACCTAGCCAGCCTGACCCACCTGGTGCTGGCCAAATTCAAGGCACGGAAAACACTAGGTTAAGGTGGGAGATTTTTTTTTACCACCTAGGCCTTTGTTCATTAGAGTCAGGGGGACATTGGGGCTCATCATTTTTGGTTTCTCTTTTTCCTACTTCCCTCCCTCCACTGGCAAGGAGGGGGCTGCTCTTTAGCCCTCGTGGAGGGAGGCCATCCCAAAGAGATGGGACAGGAAGACTGCTCTGAGAGCGATCCTCACTGGTGACTTGAGCCATCCCTGGGCCATCTGGGGAACCCTCAGCCTCTGCCAGAGTCTCAATGCTGATTGACGGAGCAGGGGATCTAGTGAAGGGAGGAGACTCAGGACTTTGTTATTCTCTTTTAAGGCCCAGCAAATAAGCCAGAACCAATCATCTGCTTGGTGAATTGTTCTCCTGCCTTCTCGACATTGACTGTCTCTGAGCCGTTCCTGGTTCTGGTGCTTCTACAACACTTGCTGAATAATCACTCTGAATGGCGGTTGGTCTGTAGCTCATTCGAGGTCACTTTGTTCTGATCATTCAGTGTGTGAAACTCCAGACTGATGGTTAATTTGAAAGTCAGGACACCTGAGATGTAAGACAAGGCCCTTTGCCTTTCTCAACCTTCGTTTCTCCCTCTGTCGGTTGGGGATAACAAGCCTCTCACACCTGCCTCCTGGTGGGGAGGCTGCAGCTGTGGGGACCCATATGAGAAGGTCACTAGTAGCAATGCAGCATAGGAGGTGTCCTATCGGGTTGAGTCATTGCAGATTATGATGTAGTTCAGCAGACCCCTGTTTTCCCAATATTGCATTATGCAGCTTTCCATGTTAACCGAACCACCAGTGCACGCAGGTGCAGCAGTTGGCGATTTCTCCTGTGGCCTCGAGATGGCACTGCAGGCTAGCACTTTCCCATTCCCCTGGGTATCAGAATGTTTGATTAGGTGACCTGGCCCCAAACGGCCCCAGTTAGATGCCATCAGTGGGGTCTGCTGTGTAAAGGCTGAAAGAGTCAATTTTATTGGTATTTTATTATCTTTAAATCATTAAGGGGAGCATCTTATCTCGTTTCTAAATCAAAGTGTCTCCTCTTTGTGTGCGAAGAGAGAGTTTAACGGGATGCCACAAACGGGAGATGCTTTTGATTTGGAAAACAGAATATTTTTCAAAGAATTATCATCCCAATTGTTTCATGATTCCACAAACCAAACTTGTTTAATGTTCATGTGATTTTCTAACAGAAAACTGTGTCTATGAAAATTCCCCCGCCCCGCCCAATTGCTGGGCTCTGTCCCTCCTTCTGGGGGGCTTGTTGTCTGCTGATGTCAGTGAGAGTGAGAGCTGTTGGCTTTTCTCTCTAGCTCTGCCATTGCTTTGCCATGTGACCTGGGGTAGGTCATTTCCTCTCTCTGTACCTCAGCATCCCAATCTGTGCAATGGGAAGAGAGACAGGTCTGTAATGCCTGGCAGGAGTGAGACTGGGAGAGAGAACGGGCATTAAAGCACTTTGGGGAGGAGAAAGGGTTGTTTCATGCTGTTGAGCACCAAGGCTCTAGCCCGGGTAGCGGGGCCACCAGAATGGCCGCGTAGGCCGGGGGCAGTGGGACCGTGGGTATCCGGGGTTCCCGCCAGGAGAGCGGTGCTGCGGGGTTGCGGGGTTCCGGCCGGGGAAGTGTGACCAAGGGGTTGTGCAGCTCCAGCCAGGGGGAATCAGCCCCTGCACCCCTCTTCCTGGGACTCCCAGTGACTCTCAGCCAGGCAGTAAAACAAAAGGTTTATTGGACAACAGGAACGCAGTCTACAGCAGAGCTTGTAGGCACAACCAGGACCCCTCTATCAAGTCTTTCTGGGGGTTCAGGAAGCTTAGTTCCCAGCTTGGAATTCCCTGAATTCCTCCCCCCAGCCCAAAACCGAAATTGAACTAACTCCTTCCAGCAGGCTCTCTTCTTTTGTCCAGCTTCCCGGGCAAAGGTGTCGAACCCCCACCTCCTCCCTGCCTGGCTCAGGTTACAGGCTCAGGTCCTGTCCTTCACCTAAAGTCATCCCCGGCTTTCCCATCCCCCACACAGACAGTCCCTACTGTATCACAGCTCTCCCCCCTTCGAGACTGAACTGCCCAGTGACCTGGGAAGTTTGCCCCCGCTCCCTCTCCGGGCCAACGCGTCTGCTATCAGGTTGGCACTTCCCGTCACATGGACTACGGCCATGTCATAATCCTGCAGGAGCAGGCTCCACCTCAGGAGCTTGGCATTGGCTCCTTTCATCTGGTGCATCCAGGTTAGGGGAGAGTGGTCGGTGTACACGGTGAAGTGTCGCCCAAAGAGATATGGCTCTAATTTCTTAAGGGCCCACACCATGGCCAGGCATTCCTTCTCGATGGCCGTGTAGTTCTGCTCCCGAGGTAGCAACTTCTTCCTCAGGTACACGATGGGGTGTCTCTCCCTCTTTTTATCCTCCTGCATTAACACCGCCCCCAGTAAAGGGCTTGTCAAAGTCTGGGTTTGCCAGAACTGGGCCATTAACCAGAGCCTCCTTCAGCGCCCAGAGAACCTCCTGGCACTCCTCTGTCCAGACCACCATGTCTGGCTTCCCCTTCTTGCACAGATCAGTGATGGGGCCGGCTATGGCGTTAAAGTGGGGCACGAACCTTCAATAGTACCCCGCCATCCCAATAAACGCTTAGACTTTCTTTTTGGTTTGGGGAGCGGGCCAGTCTCTGATCACCTCCACTTTGGCTGGTTCTCGCTTTAGGCAGCCGCTCCCCACCCAATGGCCCAATAAGATACTTCAGCCAGCCCCACCTTGCACTTTACCCAGCCTCTCGGAGTTGGTCCAGCACTTGTTTAACCTGGGACACGTGGTCACCCCAGGCGTGGCTAAAGACACATATGTCGTCAGTATACGCCACGGCAAACTCTCCATCCCCCTCAGTAGCTGACCCACCAGGCGCTGGAAGGTGGCCGGCGCACCCTTGAGGCCGAAAGGCAGGGTCAGCATCTCATACAGCCCCAGGGGGTGATAAAGGCCGATTTTAGCCTTCAGCTGCATCCAGTGGCACTTGCCAGTAGCCCTTGGTAAGATCCATGGTGGTGAGGTATCGAGCGCCTCCCAGTTGTTCCCCACAGCCCTCTTCCACCCCCAGCACCTGCCTTCCAGATTTGAACACCTCAAAATTCAGGAGTGCTCAAGCTCCGTTTGGGCAGCTTTTACTTCATTTCTCCCAAATCAAATATACTGATCCACTGTAACTTGCTGTAGAAAAAGTAGGATAAAATTGAGCAAGAAATGCTTATTAGCACTGGAATTGCTACTTTCAACAGCCATTGCCTTTTTGTTTGTTTGAAAGGAAGACAGTGAGATTGCATTGGCAAATTCCCCATAGAAAGAAAGAGTGGAACAAAAGAATAATAAAGGCTCCTCAACTTTTCCTCATTTATGGAGGACAGTCTTATAATATGCATCCAGATATCCTCCAATCACACAAGCTGAAAATTGTTCCACTTTACTGCAGCTCTGTAACCATATGGGAACCAATCCTGTCTGTGTTTTGTGCACATCCAAAATTCCGGCTGAACGACCCACCCTGGGAGCGAGTTACCAGTGACCCAGGGCTGGGGCGGAAGGAGGTGTGGGGGGGCACTGGTGTGGGGAGCCCAGGGCTAGGGCAGCAGCAGGGTGGAGGAGGGCACTGGTGGGGAGGAAAGGGGGAAGCCCCGCGCTGGGGTGACAGGGGTGTGTGTGGGTGGTGGGAGAGCCCAGGACTGGGGCAGCAGGAGGGTACGGGGGGAGCCCAGGGCTGGGAAGGGGGACAGCAAAAAACCTAGAGCTGGCCCTGCCCACAACCCCCAGCTGTGTCCTTGTGTGTGTCTGTCTCCATCATCCCTGGCTGTGTCTGTCTGTCCCACAACCCCCTGGCTGTGTCTGTGTGTGTGTCTGTCCCACAGCCCCCCTCCCCCCCCACCGGTGTCTGGGTGTCTGGCTGCCCCCAGAGCGCCCCGGCTGTGTCTGTCTGACAGTGACAGACCCTGCTGCTGCTCTGCCCAGCGCTGAGAGCCGCTGCCTGTGGCTCCCTCCCCCTCCCTGCTGTGGAGGCGTGGCCAGGCAGCTCCGGCACCACCCCCGGCAGCTCCCATTGGCTGGGGTTCCCGGCCAATGGGCTGTGAGCCAAGTCAGCCCCGGAGAGGCTCCGGGGCTGGGGAGAGCTGCTGCTGAGGTAAGAGCGCCCACATTGCTGGCGCGGGGACCCCCGGAGCACAGGGCTGGGGCCCAAACATTGGTGGAGCTGGGCCCACCCTCGGGATTATTGATGGGGCCTGGGCTCCACGGGCCCATAGAACTCGCCGCGTATGTGTCCCTGACCTCTCTTTCCAGGTCTTGAGCAGTTTTCGTGGTGACTCGGAAAGGGGAGCATCTTATAGGAGGATGTGACCCGGTCTCCACCCGGTGGACAGTCAAATTAGTGCGTCCAGGCTGGTTGGAAAACAGCTGTCCGTACAGATGCAGCACCCCGCTGATCTCAGCGTGCTGGGCCAAGGTCAGCTGATTAGAGAGGGGAATTGCTTCCAGGGGGAACCAGCTTTTGTCCCAGGGAATAGATCCACTAAAGGGTCATCTCCCTGCTCCTCCCAATGTCCACACACGGCCAACACCACAGTTCCCCTGTCATAATATGCCTTCATCATATTCACATGGTACACCCGGCGGTGGTGCGCCCGGTTCGACAGCTCCACCACATAGTTTACCTCATTTAGTTGCTTGACAACCTTGAAGGGCCCTTCCCAGGCAGCCTGGCATTTGTTGTTGCTCACGGGGATGAGGACCATCATCTGATCCCTGGTGGCGAAGGCGCGGGCCTTCGCCGTGCGATCATACCAGACCTTCTGCTGCCTCTGGGCTCGGGCCAGATTCTCCCTGGCCAGGCCCATGAGCTCGGCAAGTCTTTCCCGGAAGGTCAGGACATACTCCACCGCCTTCCCCTCCCATTCGTCTCTCATCAGGTCTAGGGGCCCCCTTACCCGCCTGCCATACAACAGTTCAAAATGCAAAAACCCGGTACATTCCTGTATGCGAACAGCAGGTGAGGTAAGTACTTGTCCCAGTCCTGCGGGTGCTGGTTCATAAATGTTTTTAGCATCATCTTTAGCGTCCCGTTGAACCTTGCCACCAGCCCGTTGGACTCGGGGTGATACGCTGAGGCCCAGTTGTGCCGGACCCCCCGCATTTCTCCCACAAGCACCGGAGCAGGGCCGACATGAAGTTGGACTCCTGGTCCGTTAAGACTTCCTTGGGGAACCCCACTCTGCTGAAAATGGTCAGCAGCGCATCTGCCACAGTGTCTGCTTTGATAGAGGACAAGGCCACCGCCTTGGCGAAATCTACCACCACCAGAATGTATTTCTTCCCCGACCAGGTCGTCTTGCTGAGAGGTCCCACTATGTCCATGGCCACCTTCTGGAAAGGTTCTTCTATGATGGGTCAAGGCCCTTTGTCCCGGGCCTTCCCCACCCTCTGGCAGGGGGTCACAGGATTGGCAATACTGTCGGACATGGGTAAAGACCCCAGGCCAGTAAAAGTTCTGTAGCAGCCTCTGCCGTGTGCGCCGAATTCCCTGGTGCCCTGCGAGAGGGATGTCATGGGCCAGGTACAGTAGCTTGTGGCAAAACTTCTGAGGAACCACCAGCTGCCTCCTGATCCCCCATGCCTCTACTTCCCCTGGGGGAGCCCATTCTCGGTACAGGAACACCTTCTCCCACAGGAACCTCTCCTTGAAACCTCTCCTCATGGACTGTACCACACTGAGGTCAGCCATTTCCCTTGGTCTCCGCAAGGAGGGATCTTTCTGCAACTTGGCCTGGAACTCGTCGGCTGGGGAAGGGTTGGGTCAGAAGCCACAGCCTCCCCTGAGCCTTGCCTTTGGGTGTTCCCGCCCCATCAGGGTAGGGTTCTGTGCCTCTGGGGTGACATCCTCCCCAAGGTCAGGACGTAGTGTCCCTCGCCAGCTCTGGGTCACGACTAAGGCGTTCCGGGGGTTGCTGGCCAGTCCTCTAGATCCCCACCCCATCAACACCTCGGTGGGCAAATGGTGGTGCACCCCCACCTCTTTTGGGCCCTCCTTGTCCCCCCATTTCAGATGCACCATCGCCACGGGCATCTTGAATGGGGTCCCGCCCACCCCCATCAGGGTCAGGAAGGTGTTGGGCATCACCTGATCTGGGGCCACCACCTCGGGCCGGGCCAGCGTCACCTCAGCGCCCGTGTCCCAGTATCCATAGACTTTCCTCCCATCCACCTCCAGGGGAACAAGACACTCGCTCCACAGGGACAGCCCACCCTGTAAACCGAGAACCTTGATTCCGGGGCATATAACCCCCCGAGAGGAGCCGACCTGGGGACCGCCTCTCTCCTGAGCAGTTGATAAGCTGCCAGCCCCAGGGAAGCCTGCCTCTTGTCCGTCTGGGCCTCTACCAAGTTAACCCGGTGTGGGGGTCAGTCGGCTCTGTCTGTCCTTGAGCCTGGGGCACTGGGATCGTATGCGGCCTCTCTGGCCACAGTGATAGCAGCTCATGTCCCTTTGTCAACTTACCCATTTCATGTTTCATATTCAGAGTCACTCTGAACTGAACTAGGTGGGATTGACTGTGGTGGAGGGAAATATGTCTCGGTGTGCCTCCAATTTGCTTTTTCCTTTTATTCCAGGAAATTCTCTCTAACCACACAAGAGCTGGTTATTATTTCCTTGGACTGACATACTCAAAGCCTGAGGGCAGATGAAAGTGGATCAGCAATGAAGAACTGAACAGTGATGTGTAGCTTCATTCTTTTCTAACTCTGTAAATATTTCTGTTGGACATCTGGGACTTACTAGCCCCAAGGCCAGTAATAGGAACAGAAAATTGTCAGGGATTTCTCTGAATGGGTAACGGTATTCACTAGTGGAATCAGTGCTGGTGTCATATGAGGGACTAGGACTCCCACTAAGAGGAAAGGAACTTGGGAGGGAAATGAGAAGAGGGTAATTTGTATTCATACAGATGTGGGAAGAAAGGTGTTTGTGTGAAGGGGATATTAGTGGGGATATAACTAACTTGGATGTGTTGGCTGGAACAGCCCAGAGGAGGTGCCAGGAGAATATAGCCAACAGAAGTGGAAGGGAAGAAGACTATTTGACCCTAATAACTTTCAGATATGTTTGTGGGAAGGGAGGTTGAGGAGTGTGGGTTGGGAGAGTCTCACTGGGAAGCCGCCTCTAGTTTCACTCCACAGAAAAGGGATCAGTAGCAGAGTCACTGTCCCCTCTGAGTATCTGTCCCCTTTTTCTAGGCTCACGGGTATATAGTTGGGACATAGCTGGAGCTAAAGCCGAATTGAAAGATGGAAAGAAAAGCCAGTGACTGATTACATGGGAGAGAATCAAAAGACACCATGAGGAATGAACAAACTTACCTCCTACTACACTATTTGAACAGAGAGCATGGTATCATAGAGATACTTGTAAACACCCATCTGTGATAAAAATTTTTGGTATTAGTGACAAGTTTTGGGATAAGAATTTTGTTACTTATGTTAAACCTTATAATAATGCTACTTTTCAATTAATACCTATAAACAGGTTTAAAGCTTATCATAGCAAAGAAACCATAAAAAAACTGGTTTGCTGTGTGTGAATGGGGAAACTGAGGCACACCACCTATTAGCCTTAATGGCTGGATGCCAAAAGAACCATAATACAAACTGCCTTCAAGATAGTCAGTGGCTAACCCTCTTGCAGTAAACTAAGGGGGGATATGTGACGTCTGTACCTCGGGGGAACACCCAGAACCCACATGTTCATCCTTGTAATATGATTGTGTGATATCTAATGCAAAGGTTGTCATGTCGGGTGTCTTTGGAAGACTCATGATGCACTGAGCATTGTTGTTATAATGATGTTATAGTAATTGTTGTTACAGTAATGTTATAGGTTATAATTTCATGTATATAGTTATGAGGCTCAGAATGTATCCTCATGACTTAAAGCAAGGCCAGACAAAAAACTCTTCAAAACTATCAGAGGGGTAGCCGTGTTACTCTGGATCTGTAAAAGCAGCAGAGTCCTGTGGCACCTTATAGACTAACAGACGTTTTGGAGCATGAGCTTTCGTGGGTGAATACCCACTTCGTGGGATGCAAAAGTATGGGGCAGTTTACACCTCATCAGGGCAAGTATAGAACAAACCCAGCTCAGCCTCACAGGAACAAAGGACGCTGGCCTAGGCAGCAACAAAAGGATTTGTTGGACTCTCAGAGTGAGTCACCTCCCTTCCTTTTGTCAGTTTGGGACTGACTCTGGCGGGGAGGAGAGACGGTGGGCAAAGCCAAGAGGGAAGAAAGAACATGATAAAAGGGAGAGATGTTTGCCATGCTCTTCCTCTCTCTTCCACCTCTATCTACAGACATCACCACCAAGTGACTGAAGCACTGATCAAAGGGGAGAGCCTGGCTGAAGGACAACCAGCCAGCTTGTGGTGAGAAGCATCTAAGTTTGTAGTTAATAAAGCTGTTTGTTTATTCTACCTGAAGCAGTGCATTTGGTTTGAAGCATGTCAGAGACTCTCCTTGGGATAACAAGCCTGGTGCATATCAATTTCTTTGTTAAATCAACAAACTCATATAAGCTTGCAGCATCCAGCGGGCTTAACTGGACACTACAAGATGGAGGTTCCTAGGGTTGTGTCTGGGACCGGAGATATTGTCTAGTGTAATTTGGTTGCACAATCCAAGGAGCAGCTTACATGTCAGAGGGTTTGTGTGAACAGTCGAAGTGGGGGTTCTAACAGCAGAGCAGGGTAAGCCTGGCTCCCAGAGTCAAGGACTGGAGGGACCTAGCAGATCACCAGTCCAGATAACACCAGAGGGAAATGTCACACACACATTGAGGAATGGAGAGGAGCCAATCATGAGGAGATTCCGAGACGATGACCCCAGCACACACACGATTTGAACCTGCAAGGCTGGCAGCATAACCCCCTTTATCTACACCTGCTGGGTGTAGTTCTACCTGGCAGGGGGAAGGGAGATCAACACACACACACAAAGGGAGAGAAGCGACCCATGAGGATATTCTGAGATGATGGCTATCCCAGCACACACGTGATATGAACTCGTGAGGCCAGCTGTCTGACCCCTGTGCTGCGACACCTTGACCTACGCCTGCAAGGTCTAATTCTACCTTGCAGAAGGGGGAGGAAGGAAGGTCTATAAACACACACACTGAGGAAGGGAGAGGAGCCACCCGTGAGGAGATTCTGAGACTATGGCTAACCCAGCACACAAAACCATTTGAACCTATGAGGCTGGCAGCCTGAAGCCACTGCTGTAACCCCTTAACCTACACCGGCAGGGATAGTTCTACCTAGCGGAGGTGGAGGGGGGAGGAGTACTAGTACATGCACAGACACAGACACACACGAAGGGAGAGGAAAGCCACCCGTGAGGAGATTCAGAGACAATGGCTATCCCAGCACAGACTATTAGAATCCGAGAGGATGTGCTGCAACCCATTGACCTATGACTGCAGGGCCTAGTTCTACCTGGCAGAGAGGAGAGGGAGGATGAGAGGGAGGTCAACAAACACACAGACACAAACAAACACACTGTGAGGAAGGTTGAGGAGCCACCTGTGAGGAGATTCTGAGATGATGGCTACCCTAGCACACAGATGATTTGAACTTTCAATGTCGGCAACCTGAGCGCACTGCTGTGACATCCATTGACGTATGCCTGCAGGGCCTAGTTCTACCTGGCAGAGAGGGGAGTGAGGGAGGTCAACAAATACACACACACACACACACACACACACACACACACACGAAGGGAGAGGAGCCACCCATGAGTAGATTCTGAGATGATGGCTACCCCAGCCATCGAGGCTGCGACTACTTGACTTATGCCGGCAGAGCCAAGTTCTACCTGTCTGAGGGGGACAGGAGGCAGGGAGGGAAGTCAACACACACAAACACACACTTTGGAAGGGAGTGGAGCCACTCGTGAGGAGATTCTGAAACGATGGCTACCTTGGCACATGCGATTTGAAGCAGTGAGGCTGGGAGCCTGACCCCACTTTTGTGACATCTTGACCTATGACTGCAGGGCGTAGTTCTACCTGGCAGAGAGGGGAGGGCGGGAGGGAGGTTCACACACACACACGAGCCACCGGCAAGGAGATTCTGAGATGATAACTAATTGGGCACACACACGATTTGAACCCATGAGGCCAGCAGTCTGACCTCACTGCTGTGACCCCTTGACCTATACTTACATGGCCTAGTTTTACTGGGCAGAGAAGGGAGGGAGGGAGGAAGGTCAGTGAACACACACACACATACACAAACACACACAGACACACCCATGGAAGAAGGGAGATGAGACACCCGTGAGGAGATTCTGAGATGATGGCTACCCCAGCACATAGACGATTTGAACCCACAAGGTCAGCATCCTGATCACACTGCTTCGACCCATTTAATTGCGCCTGCAGGGCCTAGTTCTACCTGGCAGAGGAGGGAGGGAGAGAAGGAGGGAGGTCAACAAACACACACACAGACACAGCCATTGAAGAAGGGAGACAAGACGCCTGCAAGGAGATTCTAAGACGATGGCTACCCATGCACACACACAATTTGAAGGCACAAGGCTGGTAGCCTGATCCCACTGCTGGCACCCCTTGACCTATGCCTGAAGGTCCTAGTTCTACCTGGCAGAGGGGGGGAGCTAGAGCAGGAGGCAGTGGCGACCCCGTCCTCTGCTGTCCAGGCAGGGCCACGCTACCGGTTCCTGCCTGGAGGGGGGGGGGGGGGTTGGCCGCTGCCCACGGGAGAGCGGCGCGAACAAGCTGAGGAGCGGCCCCTCGTCTGCAGCCGGGGAAGGGCCGCGCTACCAGCTCGCGCCGCTCTTCCGCAGTAAGCGGCCACCCCCCCCAGGCGGAGCTGGTAGCGCGGCCCTGCCCCGGCTGCAGAGGAGGGGCCGCTTCTCGGAGTGCACCGGCGGGGACAAGCGGAGGAGACGCGGCCCCTCCTCTGCAGGCCGGGTAGGGCTGCGCTACCGGCTCCCGCCTGAGGGGTCGGGGGTGGCCGCGGCGCGAACAAGCTGAGGAGCGGCCCGTCCTCTGCAGCCGAGGAAGGGTCGCGCTACCAGTTCCCGCCTTTCCGCGGTAAGCAACCCAGGCGGAGCTGGTAGCGCGGCCCTGTCCCAACTGTAGAGGACGGGCCGCTCCTCAGCTTGTTAACTTCGGGCTGCACTCCCGCGGTCAGCAGCCACCCCACTCCCACCCCCCAGGCGGGAGCTGGTACCGTGGCCCTGCCCCGGCTGCAGAGCAGAGGCCGCTTCTTGGCGTGCACCGGCGGGGACAAGCCAGGGAGGGGCCACGCTACCAGCTCCCGCCGCTCTTCCGGTAAGCAGCCACCCCTGCCCCTCATTTTGCCGCCCCCTACATTTTGCTGCCCTAGGCACCTGCTTGTTTAGCTGGTGCCTGGAGCGGCCCCTGGCGTAGTCAGGTGAGGGGGGAGCAAAAAAAAAAAGACGCTTTTACTGACAGGGCAGTGCTACGGGTCTTTGGCGGCACCTCAGCGGTGGGACCTTCACTCACTCCGCAGGTCTTTGGCGGCATTTTGGCAATGAAGCTTCAGTGCTGCCAAAGACACCTGAAGCGAGTGAAGGTCCCACCAGCAAAGTGCTGCCGAAGATCCAGAGTGCCTCCCCATCAGTAAAAGCGCCGCAGTGGGTGGCGCCTTTTTTTTCCCGCTCCCAGGTGAGTAAAATTAAAAAGGTGCCACTTGTGCTGGGAGGGGTCGCTCCTCCACTAGCTACGCTACTGGCAGGAGGTCAACTAACACACATACTCACACACTGAGGAAGGGAGAGGAGCGATCTGTGAGGAGATTCTGAGATGATGGCTAACCAAGTACACATATGATTTGAACCTGTGAAGTCGGCAGCATGACCCGACAGATGTGTTTCCTTGACCTACACCTGCAGGGCCTAGTTCTACCTGGCATAGAAGGGAGGGAGGTCAACGAACACACGCACGCACACACTAAGGCAGGGAGGGGAGCCACCCGTAAGGAGATTCTGAGATGGTGGCTACCATGGGATACACAGAATTTGAAAACGTGAGGCCAGAAGACTGACCCCACTGCTGCCACCCCTCGATGTATACCTGCAGGGCTTAGGTCTACCTGGCAGAGAGGGAAGGAAGGGAAGAAAGAGGGTAAAGAAGCACACGCGCACACATACACTCAGGAAGGGAGCGGAGCCACCTGTGAGTAGATTCTGAGACAATGGTTACTCCGGCACACACAATTTGAACCCATCCTGCATCCTGACCCCACTGCTGCTAACCCTTGACCCATGCCTGCAGGGCCTAGTTCCATCTGGCAGAGGGGGAGGGAGGGAGGCAGGGAAAGAGGAGGTCAACAAACACATACACACACAAAATGAGGAAAGGAGATGATCCCCCGGAAGAGGCTGAGACAATGGCTACCCCGGTACACACACGATTTGAACCTGTGATGCCGTTAGTCTGACACGCTGCTTTGACGCCTTGACCGATGTCTGCAGGGTCTAGTCTACCTGGCAGGGGGAGGAGGTGAACAAACACTTTAAAAGTAACACAAGAAATAGTTAGGGTACAAACAAAACAAGGGTTTTATTTATAAAATACTTGGTGGTTAACACCCAAATAGGCATGGAGCCCAGACCCAGAACTTAACACATGTGGGTTACAAAAGGTATTAAGCAAATAGTTTACTTCACCAATCTTTTGCATAAACTATAGGGAGCCAAAACCGGAACCAGGGAAACACACAGGAACACACAAGACCAGTGAAACAGGAACCACAGTGAGGACCACCGTGAAGACGACAGGGACAAAGTAGGTGTCAGGAACAGGTATTGTATAAATAATTAAACAGGCATTGGAGCAGAGGCATTGGAACATATATCTCAGGTGAGTTCCCTAACCACTAGGGTGCAGTCACTCTCCCGCTCCCTGGACCAGTGTATATTTAATTAGTTATAAAAAAGTGGAACAGCTTCAGCAGAAGAGATTGAAAAAGACCTGCCCCAGAATACTCCACTGCCCAGTGGTTATGGCACTCTTCTGAGAGGTGGGAAAGAAGTTCACATCCTTTTTCCACTTAGGAAGAGAGGGGAATTGATCCTGGAAGACTGCCCTAACAACCGGGCTAAAAGTTGAAAGGGACAGAATGGGGGACAAGGGCACCTGCTCTTCTTGCATTTTTTGTGAGAATTGGCTTAGGCACCTAACTCTGAGAGTTCACAGCTGAGAAAAGACAGGCACTTCCATCTGGCTCACACTTACGCATCTAACTCCCTCTGAAGGGTGTGGGTTAGGACCCACCCCTCACTTTGGCATATCCTATTAGCTATCTTAGGTGGGTTCCTCCCTTAGTATTCTGGCTTTTGTGGATCCCATTCGTATGCAACTGACTCCTCACACCCTACATGTATTGTATGAGGAGCCTGGGGCGCCTAACCCTGAACAGTGGATTCCACTGCATGGCAAGATGGCTAAAAGTTAGGCATTACAATGCTGAGCCCAGATCCTCAGAAGGTACTTAGGCACCTAACCCCCATTGATCTGGATCTTAGACTTCTCCCTTCATTTGGAAGTCTGAACCATAAACCCTCTCCAGGAGTTAGATGCCTAAGACAGGCAGGGCCAGATTTACACCATGGATGCCCCTAAGCACAGCATCTTCAGTTCCCCTGCCTACAGCTGAGCTTTGTGTTTTCCAGAAAAAATGACACGAAAAGAAATATAAATGATAATTTAAATATTTATACAATTAAATAACAAAAAATACATGTAATTAAAACAATCCCATAGGTAGCAGGTAGGGTCCCCTGCCATCTGCAGCTTGGAGTTGCAGGGTATCCCCACCACCGGGCCGGGAGCTGCAGGGTGCCCATGCCGCCTGGAGCCCCGCCCCATGTGAGTTCCTTGATAACTAGGGGCTAGATTTACAAAAAGACTTACATCTGTATCCTCTTTAACCATGTACATCCAACATTTAGGTGCCACTGACATTCTCAAAACCCCTTCTCAGCTGCCACCTAAACCTGTTGGCTCCTAAAGTTGCAGTGCAGTCTAGGTATCTGCTGGTAGGCATGCACAATGCCAGATAAGTAGTGATGTTGCCTCACAGCTAAGAAGTTGCTTGGCGTGCCAGCCAAAGCCCCAGTGGGATTCTGAAACTAGGCATTCCTTTGTCTATCTCACCTGCAGGGCTGATATGATTTGGGTTCTGCACATAAAACAGCCAAGGGACAGCATATCAGGAAAAAAATTAATGGGTGCTTAGCACCAGCTCCTCCCCCTCCTTCCTTCCCTCCCAGCACTTCCTGCCCGCCATGATCAGCTGTTCTGCAGCATGCAGGTGGCACTGGGGAAAGAGGAGGAGCGGGGATGGGGCATAATCAGAGGAGGAGGTGGAACTTGGAGG
Source organism: Mauremys reevesii (assembly GCF_016161935.1). NCBI lineage: Eukaryota > Metazoa > Chordata > Testudines > Geoemydidae > Mauremys > Mauremys reevesii. Next base: position 124,002,202 of record NC_052624.1, on the reverse strand, counting down.
AAAGAAGTGGGGCAGAGCATGGGTAGAGTGGGGTCAGGGTTTAGGGTGGAATGGGGGCAGGAAGAGGCAGGACAGGGCCTGTGGCAGAGCAGGGGGTTGAGCAACCCCAAAGCAAGGAGGAAACTGGTGCCTGTGGTCTGTACCTGGCCAAGGTTATCACGCAGTGTTAGGGAGAAGATTTAGTTTGGGATAAGATGAGACAAGTTTGGAGTGAGCTGTTGTATCTCCTTCCTAGGTGAATGCTGTAGAGGAGCCTATGAACTTCTCCCCCACATGGAGCACCTTTCCTCCTTAGCCCTCAGCAGTGCTGCACAGGCCATTTATACCAACTAGCAGCTTCTGCAGGATCTCCTGAAAGGGAGCATAAATAGAAGTTAATTTTGGTAGCAAACCTCTAACAAGCTCTTCTATGCATGTGCAAATTTTTGCATGGGGGGAGGGATAGCTCAGTGGTTTGCGCATTGGCCTGATAAACCCAGGGTTGTGAGTTCAATCCTTGAGGGGGCCACTTAGGGATCTGGGGCAAAAATTGGTCCTGCTAGTGAAGGCAGGGGGCTGGACTCAATGACCTTTCAAGGTTCCTTCTAGTTCTAGGAGATTGGGTATATCTCCAATTATTACCTTTACCTTTGTGTCTTGTAACATAGCCAAATGGATTTTCATGGAGAAAGCAGAAGGAACCATGTTGAGTTTAAGACTCTCACTGATTTTGAAGTTTCTAACCCAACTCTGGAGCACTTTACAAATTGGTTAACATTAGCAAAACTACATACTTCCCTAACCTCATTCTCCAAAGTAACTGAAACATTCATGCTGATACTCTCCAAAAGAGCCCCGCCTGACCCAAAGACCAAACAGAAAGCTTCAGCTCAAGTCTTGGAAGTCTGGCAAAAGCATAAGCAGTTGAAAGATAGTGGTTAGAAAAGCAAAGGTTTGATAGCCTTTGTGAGGAGTCACCACCCCCAGTGGGGTCAGGCTAACATATAGATACCTCTCTTATTAAGTCCAGCCCCCTGCCTTCACTAGCAAGACCAAGTACTGATTTTGCCCCAGATCCCTAAGTGGCCCCCTCAAGGACTGAGCTCACAACTTTGGGTTTTGCAAGCCAATGCTCAAACCACTGAGCTATCCCTCCTCCCACCTCACAGACTTCTAGCCCTCCCACAAAGCCAGGGGTCGCCCTGTGCAGATATAAGGGTGGCATTTACATTCTGGGTGGTGAAAAGACAACACAATATTGTTTAACTGCCACGTGAGTCCCCGGAAAGACGGGAGACCGTGGGGCAGGAAAGCTGGGAACGGCACCAAGTAGCTCCAGTAAAGTTGTCATGAGCATTTATTTGGTGAAAAGTGGTAAAAGTCACATGACATCAGTCAAAAGAAAAACAACAGGGTAAGTAAAGAAGAAACCACCAGGCGGAGGGGCTCCCGGGGGAAGGAGTCCCAGCCAGGCCGCCGCCCGGCGCGGGATACTTCCCACGACAGCGGATCAGGCCACGGGGAGCGGTTGTTTCCGTTTGCGCGGGTGCTGGCTGGGTCGGGGCTCGCGCACACAGAGCTGGCAGCGGCAGAGCGGAGGCGGGAAGCTGACGTCGCGGCGCCTTCCCGCGCGTGAGGACTGTGAGCGCGAGAACTTTCCTCTCCATTTCAGCTGTGAAGCAAGGCCGGTGCGTGGGCGGCAGGTATCACAGGCAGCGGGAGGCTGAGCCACCCCCAACGAGCAGGTGTCGCCCCACCCACACTCCGCCACTAGTCCCCCTCTTGCGTCTGTGGCTCTTCCTCTGTGCCCTGGCCCTGCACGCCGGGGCCGCCACGCTCACTCAGCCCTCCGAGTTTGGGGGCTGGGGCCGTGCCTCCGGGGCTGAGGGGGGAGGGCTGGGACCGCGCTGCCCACCCTTCCGGGACTCTGGGGCACTAGCCTAGGAAGGGGCCGGCGGCTGTTGTGTGTGGTGCCAGGGGCGGCTCTAGCCATTTCGCTGCCCCAAGCGCGTGCTTGGGGCCGCATGCCGCGGGGGGCGCTCTGCTGGTTGCCGGTACTGCGGCTCCGGTGGACCTCCCGCAGGTGACCGGCAGAGCGCCCCCCGCAGCATGCGGCCCCAAGCACGCGCTTGGCGTGCTGGGGCCTGGAGCCGCCCCTGTGTGGCGCCCATGGCTAGTTGGTCTGATTTGACTGGCGCCACTGCAGTTGTAGTGTAGGAAACTGCTCCCTGTAGGAATGTGCAACCTGTAGCAGTTACTAATATGTAATGGTGTGTAAAAAACTGCTATTGTAAAAAAAATGATGTAACAAATTCCTACAGATAGCAGTTTGTCCCCTACACTCATGGCAAGACAAAATTGTCTAGACCATTCCTGACATGTGTCTGTCCACCCTGTTCTTAAAAATCTCCAATGATGGAGATTCCCTTCCCTGGGCAATTTATTCCAGTGCTTAACCACCCTGACAGGAAGCTTTTCCTAATGTCCAACCTAAACCTCCCTTTTTGCAATTTAAGCTCATTGCTTCTTGTTCTCTCCTCAGAGGTTAAGAAGAACAATTCTTTTCCTTCCTCCTTGTAACAACCTTTTATGTACTTGAAAATGGTTATCATGTTTCAGTCTTCCCTCACAGGTCACGTTTTTTAGATCTTTAATCATTTTTGTTGCTCTTCTCTGGACTTTCTCCAATTTGTCCACATCTTTCCTGAAATGTGGCGCCAGAACTGAACACAATACTCCACTTGAGGCCTAGTCAGCACGGAGTAGAGCGGAAGAATTACTTCTCGTGTCTTGCTTACGATACTCCTGTTAATATATCCCAGAATGATGTTCCCTTTTTTTGAAGCAATGTTACACTGTTGACTTATATTTAGCTTGTGATCCACTATGACCTCCAGATCCCTTTCTGCAGTACTCCTTCCTAGGCAGTCATTTCCCATTTTGTATATGTGCAACTGATTGTTCCTTCCTAAGTGGAGTACTTTACATTTGTCCTTATTGAATTTCATCCTGTTTACTTCAGACCGTTTCTCCAGTTTGTCCAGATCATTTTGAATAATAATCCTGTACTCCAAAGCATTTGCAACCCCTCCCAGCTTGGTATCATCTGCAAACTTTATGAGTGTGCTCTCAATGCTGTTGTCTAAATCATTGATAATGAATTGGTATTGAATAGAAACTTATCCAAAACTGATCCCTGCAGGACCCCACTCATTATGCCCTTCCAGCATGACTGTGAACCACTGATAACTACTCTCTGGGAATGGTTTTCCAACCAGCTTTTCATTCACTTTATTGTAGCTCCAGCTAAGTTGCATTTCCCTAGTTTGTTTATGAGAAGGTCATGCAACACAGTATCAAAAACTTTACAAAAGTCAAGATATACCATGTCTATCACTCCCCCCCGCATCCACAAGGCTTGTTACCCTGTCAAAGAAAGCTATCGGCTTGGTTTGACTCAATTTGTTCTTGACAAATCCATGCTGATTGTTACTTATCACCTTATTTTCTTCTAGATGTTTGCGAACTGATTGCTTAATTATTTGCTCCATTATCTTTTTGGGTACACAAGTTAAGCTGACTGGTTTGTAATTCCCAGGGTTGTCCTTATTTCCCTTTTTATATCTTGGCACTATATTTGCCCTTGTCCAGTCTTCTGGAAGCTCTCCCGTCTTCCATGACTTCTCAAAGATAATTGTTAATGGCTCAGATATCTTCTCAGTCAGCTCCTTGAGTATTATAGGATGCATTTCATCAGGCCGTAGTAACTTGAAGACATCTAATTTGTCTAAGTAATTTTTAACTTGTTCTTTTCCTATTTTTGTCTCTAATCCTACCTCATTTTTATTGGCATTCACTATGTTAGACGTCCAGTCATCACTAACCTTCTTGGAGAAAACCAAAACAAAGACGTCATTAAGCATGAATGAAAAGGGGTAACTAGTGGTGTTCCCCAAGGGTCAGTCCTCGGACCAATCCTATTCAACTTATTCATAAATGATCTGGAGAAAGGGGTAAACAGTGAGGTGGCAAAGTTTGCAGATGATACTAAACTGCTCAAGATAGTTAAGACCAAAGCAGACTGTGACAAACTTCAAAAAAGATCTCACAAAACTAAGTGATTGGGCAACAAAATGGCAAATGAAATTTAATGTGCATAAATGTAAAGTAATGCACATTGGAAAAAATAACCCTAACTATACATACAATATACTGGGGGCTAATTTAGCTACAACAAGTCAGGAAAAAGATCTTGGAGTCATCGTGGATAGTTCTCTGAAGATGTCCACGCAGTGTGCCGAGGCGGTCAAAAAAGCAAACAGGATGTTAGGAATCATTAAAAAGAGGATAGAGAATAAGACTGGGAATATATTATTGCCCTTATATAAATTGATGGTATGCTCACATCTCGAATACTGCATACAGATGTGGTCTCCTCATCTCAAAAAAGATATACTGGCACTAGAAAAGGTTCAGAAAAGGGCAACTAAAAAGATTAGTGGTTTGGAACGGGTCCCGTACGAGGAGAGATTAGAGGCTAGGACTGTTCAGCTTGGAAAAGAGGAGACTAAGGGGGGATACGATAGAGGTATATAAAATCATGAGTGATGTGGAGAAAGTGGATAAGGAAAAGTTATTTCCTTATTCTCATAATACAAGAACTAGGGGTCACCACATGAAATTAATAGGGAGCAGGTTTAAAACAAATACAAGGAAGTTCTTCTTCACGCAGCGCACAGTCAACTTGTGGAACTCCTTACCTGAGGAGGTTGTGAAGGCTAGGACTATAACAGCATTTAAAAGAGAACTGGATAAATTCATGGTGGTTAAGTCCATAAATGGCTATTAGCCAGGATGGGTAAAGAATGGTGTCCCTAGCCTCTGTTTGTCAGAGGATGGAGATGGATGGCAGGAGAGAGATCACTTGATCATTGCTTGTTAGGTCCACTCCCTCTGGGGCACCTGGCATTGGTAGACAGGATACTGGGCCAGATGGACCTTTGGTCTGACCCAGTACGGCCGTTCTTATGTAACTCTTCCGTTTCCACATTTTTCTGTTATCCCCCCACCACATTGAGTAATGGGCCTACCCTGTCCTTTGTCTACCACTTGCTTCTAATGTATTTGTAGAATGTTTTCTTGTTACCCTTTATGTCTCTAGCTCGTTTGATCTCATTTTGTGCCTTGGCCTTTCTTATTTTGTCCCTACATACTTATGTGATTTGTTTATAATCATCCTTTGTAACTTGACCTCGTTTCCACTTTTTGTAGGTCTCTTTCTTGATTTTTAGATCATTGAAGATCTCCTGGTTAAGCCAGGGTGGTCTTTTGCCGGACTTCCTACTCAGTGGTATAGATCGCTCTTGCATCCTTAATAATGTCTCTTTGAAAAACTGTCAGTTGTCTTCAATTGCTTTTCCCCTTAGACTTGCTGACTTGTCCTAATTTGCTAAAAACTGCTATATGATTTAACTAATTCCTACAGACAGCAGTTTCTTACAGTCTAGGCTGTGTGAAACTGCTACCAGTAGGAAGTTGCTACCTGTAGCAGGGAGAGGTAATGAATTGTTACCATTATCAGTTACGGATACATATGGTTGTATCGTGCTGGTCTTACGTGCTGACTTTTCCTAATTTGCTAAAACTTGACAGTGGTGTGGGATGGAAGCATAAAGTGTTCAGCTTCCAGATGACCCTGCCTGGATTCATGTTAGTGGGATGGTGGACGTGGAGGATAATTTAAACTCTTAATTTCCTTAGAGTTCGCCTTCAGTATACTTCTGTGTTGGTGCGATCTTTGACCATTTCAGTTCATCAACTCAGCAGGTAGGCAGAGGCAGCAATGCACTTGTCCTGTTGCCTTGACTGAGAAAGGTTTCTGATCAAAGGGAGCATAGATTCCAGCAAGCTCTTGTGTTAATATCTCATTGGAGATGAAAGGGCTTGTTCAGAAATAGATTTTGAAGTCTGTAGGGTAAAGATGAGCCAGATGGGTTTGTCTCCATGCAGCTATATTTTATTCTCTGGGGGCTGGGTAGAAAGGAGAGAGAAGTATTTTGGGTTTCCTATTTCCCTTACTGAGGACCAGCCATGCTCACCTGAAATTTTTCCTGGCTGAAGCAGTTCCTATCTGTTTATTACAGGGTCAAAATATGGCTGCCATCACACAGAGACATTAGTGGCGGTGGAGGTGAGATGAGGGCCAAAAAGTCCTTTCCTTCCCCCAAATACTCCCATGCATGTTGCTGCTGCCTAAATACCCTCATGGCAAATGGGTAGAGGCAGAAGGGATGGCCAGCTATACTGAGTACCCCAGAGGAGCATTGTGTGGTGTATATGCTGCTACATTTATTCTGTACTAGTGAGGGCAACGCTCACTACAGAGTGATCACCAGGGTCCCACAAACACTGCTCCTACCACCATTGCTTGAAGATGTACCACCTTGTCTTCCTCCCCACCATTGCTCAAGCTTTAGAGCCATAACTGAGCCTGCCGTTGGTAAAGTGCTCATGATCTCTTTAAAGCATGACATAGGCTGATTATAATTGTTGTTACTGAGGATCTCAAACTCAGACAAACCTTAGTGGGGAGGCAAAGAGTTCTATTGAAAAACTGATGTGATGTTTTTGGTAAGGTGAATAGCTCTTTAGAGGTTCAGGCTTCTCCCACGAACAAATGAGCCAGTGAAGCAGCCTAGTAAAATAAACAAACCTACCCTAGTATTTACATTAGGAGGATAGTTGAAGTTGAATCCTGCAGCTGACAGAATGTGATATAAACAAATATCCCACAGAAAAATTTTTTCACTGCTGTGTTTTCCACAGAAATTGAGGGCTTGGCTACACTAGAGAGTTACAGCGCTGGTGGTGGCTTTACAGTGCTGTAACTTACTCCCCGTCCACACTGGCAAGGCACATACAGCGCTGTATCTCCCTGGCTACAGCGCTGGCTGTACTCCACCTCGGCCTGGTAATAACGACTATAGCGCTGCTCTTGCAGTGCTGGGGTGCCAGTGTAAACAGTGATTAATCTTACTACTCTGTAACTGACCTCTGGAACCTTCCCACAATGCTTTTTAAGTAAAGATAACTCTTTGTTTTGTTGTGATGCCTCTCTTTGTTTTGTTGTGAACTCAGTGACACAGTGTCAGCTCCAAAAATCCACTCTCTCTGTCTCCCACATGCTCCCGGTCACACTCCACCCCACCCCCCTCTTTTGAAAAGCACGTTGCAGCCACTTGAACGCTGGGATAGCTGCCCATAATGTACCACTCCCAACACCACTGCAAATGCTGCAAATGTGGCCACACTGCAGCGCTGGTAGCTGTCAGTGTGGCCACACTGCTGCGCTTTCCCTACACAGCTGTACGAAGACAGCTTTAACTCCCAGCGCTGTACAGCTGCAAGTGTAGCCAAACCCTGTGATGGGGCGGTGTTCAAAAATACAGGGGAGGGGTGAGGACCGATGAGGTGTGAGACTGTTAGGACAAAGATGGGCTGTATGGCACCATTGTAAAAACTGAAATATGTTTCATGACCATTTTATTAGATTTAACTCATGTTTTTAAATCATCACACAAATTAAAGTTGGCTATACAAGCCTATATGAAGCACTGTATCTACATCCTTCTTGGTTTTTTGATGAAAGTTTGCACAACTCTGTTAATAAACTTTTTGAATGCGGTGCATTCAGTTTTGGTGGCTTCTCATTTGTCAGATACTTCCAGTCCTTCATGATATGCTCCTGATCAGGCAGAAGGCAACTTCTTTGAGAACACAAAATTCTATTCAGTGAGGAAAAAGATTGCTTAATTGTAGCTGTTGAGACAGGGAGTAGAAAGAGATGAATTCCTACTTCTTTCATCCCAGGAAACATAGCACAAAAATTGGGTTGAATCATTAGTGATGACAAAGAAGAAGTTGAAATCAAATCTACATTTGTTCATCGTATTATATTCCACTCTGGGTAGGTCTACACTACGGGATTATTCCGATTTTACATAAACCGGTTTAGTAAAACAGATTGTATAAAGTCGAGTGCACGCGGCCACAGCAAGCACAGTAATTCGGTGGTGTGCGTCCACGGTCCGAGGCTAGCATCGATTTCTGGAGCATTGCACTGTGGGTAGCTATTCCGTAGCTATCCCATAGTTCCCGCAGTCTCCCCCGCCCCTTGGAATTCTGGGTTGAGATCCCAGTGCCTGATGGGGCAAAAATCATTGTCGCGGGCGGTTCTGGGTAAATGTCGTCAGTCACTCCTTCCTCTGGGAAAGCAACAGCAGACAATCATTTCGCACCCTTTTTCCCTGGATTGCCCTGGCAGACGCCATAGCATGGCAACCATGAAGCCTGTTTTGCCTTTTGTCACTGTCACCGTATGTGTACTAGATGCCGCTGACAGAGGCAATTCAGCAGCGCTACACAGCAGCATTCAATTGCTTTTGCATGATAGCAGAGACGGTTATCAGCTGTTCTGTACCATCTGCTGCCATTGTAAATTGGCAATGAGATGACGGTTACCAGTCCTTCTATACTGTACTGTCTGCTGCTGTCATGGGTGATCCTGGCTGAGGTCGGCCGGGGGCGCAAAAGACAAAAATGGGAATGACTCCCCGAGTCAATCCCTCCTTTATGGTATCTAAAAATAGAATCAGTCCTGCCTAGAATATGGGGCAAGTGTACTAGAGAACCAGTGTATCAGGGAACCAGAGAGCACAGCCGCTCCGTGTCAGATCCCACAGAAATGATGAGTTGCATGCCATTCACGGGGGGTGCCCCTGCAACAACACCCACCTGTTGCTTCCCTCCTCCCCCAGCCTTCCTGGGCTACCGTTGCAGTGTCCCCCCCATTTGTGTGATGAAGTAATAAAGAATGCAGGAATAAGAAACAGTGACTTGTTAGTGAGATAAAATGAGGGGAAGGCAGCTGCTATGATAGTCCAGACAGGACATTAAGCAGTGTGGGGGAGAGGAGCCCAGCATCCCGCTGCTATGATAGTCCAGGCAGTACAGAATCTTTTCTTTACACATGAAGGGTGGGGGCTGATGGAGCTCAGCCCCCTGTTGCTATGATGAAGACGGTTACCAGCCGTTCTGTACCATCTACTGGGAATGACCGGGAGTCATTCCTATTTTTACCCAGGCGCCCCCAGCCGACCTCAATGGAGGCCAGCCAGGAGCACTCACGGGCTGATGATGAGGACGGATACCAGTCCTACTGCACTGTACCATCTGCCACAAGGCTGATGATGACGATGGATATCAGTCATATTGTACCATCTGCCACCAGGGAGGGGGAAAGAGGATGCTGCAGGTCACTGCTGCAGCATCACGTATACCAGCAGCATTCAGTACACATAGGGTGACATTTAAAAAAGTCAAGAGACAATTTTTTTCCCTTTTACTTCTGGGGGTGGGGGGTGGGGGTAAATTGATGAGCTATGCCCTGAACCACCCCGGACAATGTGCTTTACCCTACAGGCATTGGGAGCTCAGCCAAGAATGCAAATACTTTTCGGAGACTGCAGGAACTCTGGGATAACTTGAGTCCTCAGTCCCCCCTCCATGAGCGTCCATTTGATTCTTTGGCTTTCCGTTACGCTTGTCACGCAGCAGCGTGCTGAGTCCCTGCTGTGGCCTCTGTCTGGAGATTTTTTTAAAATGCTTTGGAATTTCATCTTCTGTAACAGATCTCTGATAGAACAGATTTGTCTGCCCATACAGCGATCACATCCGTACGGTCCATGCTGGAGCTCTTTTTGGATTTGGATTTGGGACTGCATCGCCACCCATGCTGATCGGAGCTCCATGCTGGGCAAACAGGAAATGATATTCAAAAGTTTGCGGGGCTTTTCCTGTCTACCTGGCCACTGCATCTGAGTTCAGATTGCTGTCCAGAGCGGTCACAGTGGTGCACTGTGGGATACCGCACGGAGGCCAATACCGTCGATTTGCGGCCACACTAACCCTAATCCGATATGGTAATACCGATATTAGCGCTACTCCTCTCATTAGGGAGGAGTACGGAAACCGTTTTAAAGAGCCTTTTATATCGATATAAAGGGCCTCTTAGTGTGGATGGGTGTAGCGTTAAATCGGTTTAACGCTCCTAAAATCGGTTTAAACGTGTAGTGTAGACCAGGCCTCTGTATTCAAATTCTCTATTCTTTCTTGATCACATGGCATCCCCATTGCTGGTAGTGCCTCCACTCAATTGTCTGTTTTATAAGACAGGCATCTGTAAAACCTTGTACTCCACTATGTCTTCCAGAGAAGTTTGCAGCTCCATCAAATGCACAAGCAGCCATCTGTTTGGGGTTCAGCTGACAAGCATTTACTCTTCTAAGGTGTGGGTTTCAGAGATGCAGTGTCTTCTATAACCTGAACATCTAGAAATTTATCTTCTGACCTACCACTGAAATCAAGATAATATAGGTAGTGACTTAATACTTGACACTCATTTGCATCGGTGCATTCATCAACCCTGTATGTACGTTTTCTGAATGCAGTGAGAGAGTTCTTTACTTTTTCAACTGTTGGGTCTTTCACTGTTGCACTGGATGCTTCTAACCAGTCAGTTGAATTTCTTGCAGAAAAATAGTGAGCATTGCTGGTCTTGGGCAGAACCAGTGTCCAATTTCCGGATTAACAAATGACAATGCACTTAACATTGGCCTCCAGTTTGTAGTGTATAGTATCTCTTGCTTAAAGAGAAAGTATTATGTGACAGCCATGTTTGTTTGCATAAACTATGTTGTGTCTCCAGCATTCTTAACAGCCTCATTAAGTACTTCTAAAATCATCTTTGACAATGACTGGCTTATAAGGCTTTCTGCTTGTTGATGCAGTCCAGAGGATTGGTGTTTTGCAGCCTTTTCACATAGTTTGTCATCATTGCCTTTGCTGATCAGTCTGGCAAACCAAGCTCCTCCACTTTTACTATATAAATCCCTGGTATGCTCACATCTTGAATACTGCGTGCAGTCCTGGTCGCCCCTGTCAAGGTTCCTTCCCCACTCTGAACTTTAGGGTACAGATGTGGGGGACCTGCATGAGAAGCTCTAAGCTCAATTACCATCTTAGATCTGGTCTGGCTGCCACCATTCACAAGCACTCCCTTCCTTGGGTAGCCTTGAGAAACTTCACCAATTTCCTGGTGAACACAGATCCAAACCCCTTGGATCTTAAAACAAGGAGAAATTAACCATCCCCTTCATTTCTCCCACCAACTCCTGGTGGATCCAGATCCAACCCACTTGGATCTAAAAACAAGGAAAAATCAATCAGGTATTAAGAAAAAGGCTTTTAATTAAAGAAAAGAAAGGTAAAAGAAAACCCTCTGGGAGAGATTAGCATACCAGCTACTCTCACAGACAACAGATTCAAAACACAGAGGATGTTCCCCTGGGCAAAAATCTAGTACACCAATGAAAATACCCAAATACCCAATTTGATTCTACCTCTAATTGCCCAAGACAGGTTACAAAGAAATAAACATAAACCTATTTATTCCTTTCTATAACTTACTACTCTGATAAGAGGCTGGTTCCTTGATCTTTTTCACTCCGGCTGAAACTGAGACTCTAAACAAAGGAAAACTTCCCTCCTTCCTTTTGAACCATCTTGTTCCCCCATTGGTTCCTCTGGTCAGGTGTCAGGTAGGCTAGGTGAACTTCTTAACCCTTTACAGGTAAAAGAGGCATTAACCCTTAACTATCTGTTTATGACACGCCCCCCAAATCTCAGACAGTGTTGGACCGCACTGGCTGTGATTTTTTCCTAGAACTTTAGAATAAATAGATTAATAAAACACATGCACCTTTACATATACTACTAGTTATGTAAAAACGACAAGATTTTTTACATTTTAAGGACAATTTTAACCAGTTAACTCTGGGAAACTTTCATGGAGAGTGCATTAGCTCCTTGATCTGCTGTCGCTGCAGACGTCCAAGGGTCGTGGAAAGGTTCACCTCTTCCATTCCACCGTCACTTTTCCCTTTGTAGTAGACAACTTCAGGCCACTCTGCGTCATCTGTTCCCTGGGCTGTAAACTGGGAAGCCTTTAATTCTCTGGAATAAAAGGGCTTAAGAGAATTAACGTGGTATACCTTAGGCTTTAGTTTGGAGGTGGGGGATGCTATGAGATAGTTAACAGCTCCTAGGCGCTCCTGAACCATGAAGGGCCCTTCCCATGAGGCCTTTAAGATCACGACTTGGTCTCCTACTTTGAAGGACCGTTCTCTGGACTGTTTATCATACCAGGCCTTTTTCTCTTTTTGGAAAAGGGCTGAAGGGCTAAAGAGTGTCGGAGGGTGCTTTGTAGGCTGCTTACAAAGTCTAGAATGTTAGTTTCTGGAGAAGGCGTAAACCCCTCCCATTGCTGCTTCACCAACTGTAATGACCCCTTAACCTCACGGCCATACACAAGTTCAAATGGTGAAAACCCTAAACTGGGATGTGGTACAGCCCTGTAGGCAAAAAGCAACTGCTGCAACACTAGGTCCCAATCATTTACGAATTTACGTATCATGGCCCCCAAAGTTTCATTAAACTTCTCCACCAGGCCATTGGTTTGATGGTGGTAAGGGGTGGCAACCAAGTGATTCACCCCATGAGCTTCTCACAGGTTTTTCATGGTCCCTGCCAGGAAATTAGTTTCTGAATTGGTAAGGGTGTCGGAGGGTCACCCTACCCAGGCAAAAATGTCTGCTAATGCCTGGCGCACACTTTTAGCCCTGGTATTGCTTAAGGGTACTGCTTCTGGCCATCGGGTGGCAAAATCCATGAAAGTTAGTACGTATTGTTTTCCTTTGGGTGTTTTTTTTGGGAAAGGACCCAGAATATCCACAGCTACTCGCTGAAAGGGAACCTCAATTATGGGGAGTGGCTGGAGAGGGGCTTTGACCTAGTCTTGGGGCTTTCCCACTCATTGGTACACCTCACAAGACCGGACATAATTAGCAACGTCCTTGCCCATTCCCTCCCAGTGGAGGACTTCCCCAAACGGTCTTTGGTTCTGTTCACCCCAGAATGGCCACTAGGATGATCATGGGCTAAGCTCAAGAGCTTTACCTGGTATTTAGTTGGAACTACCACAGTGGGGTGAGAGGGTTCTGTGTGGGGCAATCTGGGTGCAGGCAGCTCAGCAGGGGGTCTAGGTGCAGAGGGGGGGAAGATCTGGATGCACAGAGGTGACCTATGACAGAGAGGGGCTGCTGAATTAGTACACTCAGCCAGAAAGTGTACCTACCACAGTTGGGACTGGATCACCCAGGCAACAGAAGTCAGGGACGCTTTGTGTTCTCACATTATGAACTTGCATGGCCC